>NW_027526295.1:223700828-223751766 GCF_048455015.1 Haemaphysalis longicornis | reverse complement strand
TTCGGCAAAGGTGTACTGGCATAATTTCGGTGACGGATATGACGTCAGCGAAATATTGGTGTATCCCGGCATAAAGCACGTTTGTGATAAAATATAAAACCCGCAAGAGAAGCAACCCTAAGTATAACGTACTCTTTAGTACTAAAGGTTGCTTCTCCGCAAGAAGACGCTGTGCGCAGGGGTGCACCCTTTACAGGCCGCTTGCCTCGTTGTACTCGCGTCACTTCCGTGCGGATATGATGTCAGTTACATCTTTGTGTATCCGGGAATAAAACACTTTCGTGTTAAAACCGAGTATACCTGAGTGCTTATGAAATGTGAATGCGAAAATACAATGCACAATTGGATACCGCTGAGTGCTCCTTGGAAAGTTTCATGTTGGCGTTGCAGCCAACGGAAATCGGTAAATCGACCATGAGCTTCCTCCAGCAGCTGTCATCGTCACTGGCAATACCTTTCAGTGGATATGTGGGAATAGTGGATGGGCATGTTGACTGGCTGCCAAATGGGAATCGGTGAATCAAGCGCGAACTTCAAACGCAGCTAGCATCCCCACTGCCCAGTGCACCTGAGTGGGTGTGTTGCAACGCCTGTATTTATCCTTAACGCAGGGTTACCCAAACGTTGAGCCTAACCACGTCCCAAGGCAAATTAAACTAATTGTACGTCAAACTACGTCTACCAGTGGACGGCATTAGAGCGCAAGCGTGACGCTAGGCCCAGCAGCGGGCATGTGCCAGTGTGACGTCAGGCCGGCACATACCCGCGTTCGCACTTCCCGCGCGCCATCTGTTGAGGCAGCGCGCTGTGGAACACGTCGCAGCCATTTGTAGGTTGCTGTAGATGCCGGTGCGGCTTTCTCACTCAACGGGCCATTTAATGCTTTCGCATTAACAGCATGCCGTGACTACCTTAAACAACTTTGTGCAATGCCGAGTTGGAGTAAATGCACGTAATAGCCATGCCCGCACAGCGAACCCTTCTTC
This sequence comes from Haemaphysalis longicornis, assembly GCF_048455015.1. Taxonomy (NCBI): domain Eukaryota; kingdom Metazoa; phylum Arthropoda; class Arachnida; order Ixodida; family Ixodidae; genus Haemaphysalis; species Haemaphysalis longicornis. Next base: position 223,750,780 of record NW_027526295.1, on the reverse strand, counting down.
GGTGTTTCCAGTTCATTGTGAAACGAACTTGGGAGGGACGTGACCCCAGATCTCTTCCCGCCGAGCAGGGTGAAGGTCCTCTGAGCTAAATTTCTTTTTCTCAAGTTTTAACTGTCAGGCTCGCGCTTCAGTGCAATCTTTGCTACGGTTCTGACACGGTGGTGCTTGCGACACTTATCCCAGCGCTTCAGCGTTCGTTACAGTGTACATAAACAAGTGACGCTTCGCGCAGTCAGCGCAAAACGCGTCGCCGCTTGCCGCCGCCCTCTTATTAAACACTTTGCATGTCACCAGCCCCGTCTCCTCTCCCTGCCACGCAAGCAGGGCGCCGGGCCTCAACGCTGCCCAAATCCGCGCACAAGCAAGCGACTGACTTACGCAACATCATCTCGCAGTTTGTTGGACCCGGTCGACTGAAATACCCGCCACACTGTTTTGGGACTAAATTAATTCTCGCACCACTAAAAGTTATTATACGCGAGACTATTATAAAGGGGAAGAAGAGAGCCGAGCCCTTCGCGAAGGAAGCGAGTCCGAGAGGGCGCGAGACGAGACACGGCGGCGTCAGCTCAGCCTGCGTCGTCCTGTTCGTTGCGCGCCGGACAGTGGGAAGGAGGATGATGGGAGAGGATGGGGAAGCGCGTCGTTTGTAGCGTTTAAAAGATTAAGACGTGTCATGGCGTGGAAGACGGCGCTGCGATGAGGGGGGGTCCGGGGGGAGATGATGAGGGGCGGTAGCAGCTCGGACCGACAGGGGGGAACAGCGGATGCCGCCTCCTTCGGCTGCTCCAGTCGCTGCCACCGTCGACGCGTTTCAGCCAGACACGCGCCGCCACCTCGCCAGCCGGACCCGTGGCTGTGCGCCCTCCCTGCTGCGGGTCGGCGTTCACCACTGCTACGCTGTGGGTGGTCCCCGTGCCACCGTGCTCGCTCCTGGCCGCGCTTGAACGCTCTTTCCTCGGGCGATACAAAAGTGTGTGCTCGTGCCCCCAAGCATGATGGCCTTATGGGAAGGCATATCGAGAGCCTGTTCGCCTTGTCGGTTACGAAGCGAGCGTTTTGAACAAGGTTATTTTTCCTTTACCAAGCATTAGTCCTTATCGTCATGAGCTGGTTAATTTTGTAGTTAAGTGTGGTTAAGTTCGGTTGTGGTTAAGTTCGGCAGCCGCAGTTGTTGTTTCAACTTAATACCTGGCCGCCGAAGCAATAGTGCGGGAGGGAAAAGGAACTTTGGTAGTGGGGGCATTTTTGACATGAGATTTGCAGGCCTCGTGTGCGCGTGTAACTGTCAAAAAAATTCCCCGCATTTCCCCGAGGGGAAGAATGTGAAAGTGCGAATGCACGAGTTGAATTTGCGCGGTTCGGTAATGTTCGCGAAAGAGAGATCACACACACACACACACACACAACTACAAAGAAAGAAAGATGCATTTATTCACAGACACCTATTTGTGTTGTCGTTGTACTTGATTGCTACAGCGGATCTCAGCTTTGAAATTTCGTGTCAGTACTCCTTTAAGCGGGTGCATTAGCCCTTCTCACGCCCGACTCCTGGCCAATCCCCCACGTGGGTATGTGCCATGTCAGCGGCCAGGCAGCGCGCGCCCACCTCCCCCCGTTGCCAAGGAAGACGAGGAGATTCCTGGTCAATCCCCCACGTGGGTATGCTATGCGGACATCGCCGGTGGACGCAGGTTCAGGGTCGCTTAAGAAGTGCATCGCACTTAATATAGTTGCATGGAGGTGGAACGCTGCGCTTCTTACAGCTCGTTAACACTGCAGAAAATTGCCGGCGACATGAACAAAGTGTGTTAAACAACAGTCCACCAGCTTGGCGTCTATTACACGACATTGCCCAACAGTCTGTGACGGCAAGGATGGACGATAAACATGGAAAACAGTAGCAGTAATGCCTTAGTATGACCGCTTTCGGCAATTGAATCTCAGTGTTAGGGAACGCGTGTTGCCGTATTCGGAATATGGGCGAATGGACGAGCTTTTAACAAAAACGAACCCATGATACGTTCTTGTAATTAATTAGAACCGAATCGCGACTCACCCAAGCCCAGAAATATAGCTTAATTGTCCACGGCCGCCCAAATCAGTCCCAGCAAACGTATGCGCGTTGATATTGAAGATAAAACGGGCTAAACTATTATGTGAATGTCTTTTTGCCTGAACAGGAAACATCGAATACCCGTAACACTTCTTTGCTCAACGGCACTCAAATAATGCAATGAAACAAAAGACTGGGTTTGTCGTATACATTTTATTCAACTTCAAATCATCCAGACATACGTTTCCTAACAAACACAGCTTCACGGCATGCGCTGCAATACCGAAGCGCTAGATTACACGGGCAATCGACTGTCGTCGGAAGGTCGCAAACATAGTGATTCACTTGAAGCGATTTGCGGGGCCGAGCAACAACAGATCGCTTAATTACGGCGCGAGTAGAAAACCCTGTTAGCCTAGCACACTGCGCATACCCGGTGCAGGGTTGAGTTCGCGTCAGGGGAAATTTTGAGAATACCAAGCACAGCCTTTTCGTAGAAGCAAACGTCGCATTTCGTCGTGAAGATGTGAACAAAAAACTACGGCGCACCTAAGCTTTCTCTTATGTGTGAGCATCAACTCTCGCTGTGTAATATCACTGAGTTTAGTGGCGCTGAGTTAATGATGTCCCAAATACGCAAAAACGAATTTCCTTCTTGTGTGTGCGAGCGTGTGCGTGTGTGCGTACGTGCGTGCGCGTGTTCGTGTGCGCACGCGCGAGTTGTCTTCACTGCGGTACTTTTATAGGAAAGCCAGCTTTATCGAGACTAAACTTCAGAGCAAGCCCCCCTCCCCCTTTCTGCAGTCATAAAGTCGGCTTCGCTGCATGACTCAAATGCATTGCTGGTAAGACATTTGGGGTCTGTATAAGCAGTCATGCCAAAATATGAAAGCCAATGGACCTTTGCAGGCTTGGAACGAATGTTGCCGACATGCGTGGAGGGTCCCTACGTAGCTTTCAACGTGAGGAACTTGATACATTCCCTCTTCCCTGTTTAAAGAAGAGGTCTGTGTTTCCAAAGAGCGTCAATTATGTACCCTTCCACTTTGCTCTCTACATGAAGAGCAGAATCCCGCTCCAGCTTCTTCGTTCCGTTCTTCACGAGCGGGAGGAGTGGGATGAGTGGGATCCCGCATCCCATCAGGGGAAGCGGGATCTGAATCCCACTCACCATCACACACATCCCATTGCCGGTAGGATGCGACCAAGGAATCAAGGTAAAAGGCTCTCCGCGACCGTTTGGAAACGACCGGATCAATGAAGTGCCGTGATCGCCGGGCCACTCACGCACACACAAACATTGGAAGCTGTGGCGTCCCGCTAGAAGCACTACACCCATAGGAGAAAGTGTGAACTTTACCATACACTGCAGCTAATGTGTCGCGAGTCGAAAATAAGCGCGAGCTCATTGTGTACCACATCGCGCTGACAGACGAGCTAAATGAACACAGGGAGAATTCAGAAAACAACATTCAGCCAGACTTTATTTCTTTTTTTTTTTCTTTTGCTGTGTCACAAAGGCAACAAAAAATTCATTTAGCAGCCAAGAACGAGAACGAACCGGGCCATTGAACTCCTTTTCTAACTACTCGGCTGGTCTCGCGTAGAAGCTGCTGCGGATTTAGCTCGTATACGTGGGCCATCTGCAGCGTTCGCTTTAGTCGTACGCGTACTCACACAAAAGACAGCCCTGAAGCGAAGCAACGCGCCGCTGAACTAGAATTCCGCCGCACATTTTTTTTAAAATTTTTTTTTTCACCGGGAGCGGCGAAACAGGGCCGTGCGCCGCCGCGTTCCTACTACAAGTTGGCGGTCCTTTGTCACACGAGACGCCGCGGCAGAGACGTCTGCCCGTGGAAGACTGCCAGAGATAGACGTGTCCCGGCCGAGGGACACGTGTATACGAAAGTGCGGCCAAGGGAAGCCTGACAAATTCCTTGTCCGACAGGCGTCGGGCGCAGCGCTCCGCCGGAGAGACAAAAGGCGGCGCTAGCGCTCCTGGGACATCCGTCTTCTGAGCTTCTCTTCACAAACACTGAAGAAAGAGGACTCCTTCCATATCCCGTCTTGCTTTTGTTCTTCCAAGCGGTTTACACGGGAACAGAAATTACTTGGTTACTTTACTTGTAACTTGTAATGCATGCATACGCTTAATATATATATATATATATATATATATATATATATATATATATATATATATATATATATATATATATATATATATATATACATCGCTTCTACGCGCTCCCAGACGATCTCCAAAAAGCCAGAGGCGCGCACAGAAGCCCGTGGCGAGTGTTCGTGGAACGGCTCCGTCGCTTTCTTTGGTGCTCGTATAAAACTGTATACCGGGAACCCCTTTTTGGACTTGGGGGAAGCAGACAAAAGCGGGAATTCCCGGATCGTTCACGCTTGAGCCGTTCAGTTTCGCTGCTTCTTCTGGCTCCTTACGTTGCTCTGCACGGCTATAAAATGAGAGTAAAAGCGAACGAAAGGCGAAGCGTGCCGGCGTAGCTTTGAAATGAATCACGCAGCTGGGGAAATGAGTTTACCGGGAATTTGAATGCGGGAAATTGGTAATTAGCGGGGCAACCTTAAACGCCAGTTAGAAGAACTTTCAGCGGACAGATTGGACAATGTCTCAGCGAAGTGGAGCTTAAAATAGTGTTTGCGGAGTGTTTAAAAAGAACGAAAGAAGTATGGCTGAAAGGGTATATCCATTACTTTGGGGCCATCCTCTGAATTCTTGCACAGAGCACACATAAGAACGACGATCGCCGAATGGCCTTCCATCGCTTCGTGATACAGAACATGAGGTTTCACAGAATAACATTGGGGCTCAAACGACGAACTGAGGGAGGTTAGACGGGTAGGGGCGGATTGCGTGCGGTTGGTCCGAACGCTGCCAGAATATACACTTGTCCTTTTGAGAATGAAGCTATTCACGCCGAGGAATGTTTCGTATCCCGACTCAATTGCGCCGCCAAGCCATCCTGTATACACAGTCTTTAGTCCTTTCGGCCCCATTCTTCGTTAGCTGGGGGCATACAGCCGGTCGTGCCACTTGACCCGCCGCAATGGCTCAGTGGCTAAGGCGTTGTGCTGCAGAGCACAAGGACGCGGGTGCGATCCCCGGCCGTGGCGGCCGTTTTTCTGATGAGGCGAAAAACGAAAATGCCCGTGTGTTCGAGATTTTGGCGCACGTTAAAGATCCCCAGGTGGTCAAAGTTAATCCACCTAGGAGCGCTCATCGCCTGTGTAGTGTCGGCCCGTTAAACCCCATAATCAGTCAATCAATCAATCAAAACGATTCTTTATTGCGATTCGAGTTAAAACAAATTATTCTTAACTAAAAGTCATTCGAAACAAAATAGTCATGGGAAACGAGCACATATTGATATAGCGAAGGCACTGATAAATATTTTTACGGTCCGAGCCGCCTCACTATGTCGAAGTCCTACTGTACTTGTTTTTTTTTTTTTTTCTGTTTTTCTACACCTGCGCGGCGCTTGCCTTTGCAGAACCCCCAGGAAAAATGATAGTTTCTGTGTTCATAACGAAAAGAAAGAAGGCCAGAAAGCAGTTCGGAACGCCGGAATCTTCAGTCTCGTTCTAGCATTCCACCACGGCCCGGGCTCATCTTCGGGAACGATGCGCGCGCTTGCATTCCGTGGGAGTCGCTCATTCTGTAAAGGAAGAAGATGCGCCTGAGCATCGCCGGAAGAGGGAGAGAAGGGGGGAGTAGGTTGCGGTGGTGTTTGGCCGGGACGGTGTATCGTCTCGTCACGTACTGACCGTCGAGCGCGCATCGGCGGCCTCTCCTCCGTCCGTTCGTCCGACGTATTCCGGCGAACGAGAATTCCTTGCGACCACAGACGGCGTGTGCGTGCACAACTATATGTATGGGCCCGTCGTGGAATCTCCACAACGCCGTGTAGCGTTCGAGTTCTGATACAAGATTGGATCTGTTGTCTCAGAACGAAAACAGCGGCCCTTGGGTGTGCGGACCCGCGATTTGTGCGAAGCACGCTTTTTTTAGTTTTTTTAGAAGGTATTAAACACGTCGTCTGCTACGCGATGATACGCGTAAACTTCGACTATTTTGAAGGAAAACTACACGGTGGGTGTGTTTTTGGTGTGGTGACCCCATTCCTGCATAATTTTCTTGGCCCGACTTTACAGAGTTCATCAATGTCTCACGCTGATAGCTATAGCGAAACTCTCAGGTCACAAGAGCCTTCTTAAAAATTAATAGTTCTGCTTCTCCTATTGCAGCCTAGTTTCCAAAGTAGCGACGGCAACATATTATGGTAAATCAATTTCTTTTTGTGCACGAATGAAGTGTTAACGATAATGAAAGAATCCCAGGCTGTCTCCACTAACGTGAAATCTGGTGAGGGGCGAAACATGCAGTGTATAAGTGTATTCTTGGCGTCTTGGCATTTTTGCCCACGGAAATGACACCGTTGAGGGGTAGAGGTATACAGCTCTGCTTGAAGCACGAAGCGTTCTAGCGCGAGTCGTTGGAAAACGAGTGTCCCGGTCTGTTCTTTTAGTATGCGTTACTTTCTAGCACGAGGCGTAAACGAGTGTCTTGGTGTTTTAGCACCGTGACTAGCGCGAGACGTAAACGAGTGTCCCGGTGTTTTAGTACCGTGATTACATCAACGATGACATGAGACGACGACATGAGACGCCGACAGCCCGGGTGTCGCTAAGGGGCTTCGCCCCTAATATACTTCACAAATATCAGACAGCTTCAGCGTCGGGCATGCCAGACAAATGCGGAATAAGATATTTTTGTAAGCTCCACTAACTTGACGATCTTACATTGAAAATCTGGGGAAACGATTACTGCACCTTCCAAAAACCTTGCTTAGTTCCCCTTTAGAAGCACAGAGTTCCCCCATTATTATTGCTAAATAGAGCGAATCCATGTTTAGGGATTTCGCAATATCAGTTTTCAGGCAGCGGCTAGTTCTGCCAGCGAGCTACCTCATGGGGCCATCTGTATAGGGCGCATTGAAACACTCCGTGCACCTCCGCCAAGCCAGCCAACGTCGGAGGACCATGGAGCGCCCCCTTTCTCCGAGGACTCGTAATAACGCCGCGGCTGGGATTTGAGTCACATCAATAAAATTTGTTCTCTCTCTCTCGGTGCCACATTAAGGAGCCTACGTATGAAGAAAGCCTCACATATGCCTGAAAAGGGCTTTCAAATGTTTATTTCATGTAAGTGACAAATAAAGAGTGAGAAAGAGGGGGGGGGGGGGGGTGGGGGGGCGAAAAGAAGTTATCCCATCTGGTGCGGCTGACTCGCTTTAACCTAGCAAGCATAAGTGCGCTGAAAACAATGCAGCCGCTCCTCGGAGATAACTTAATCGGCTCTCGTCCTTGGCGCCACAGCTGCGTGGCGAAACGTGTGTATTATACGCGAGCACTTTCTCGATCGCGTGCACGCCTGTTTGCCTCAGCATTTACTAGTCGGAACACACCGCTCTCCCGGGCATAAACCGTACACCGTACACGACCACGCAACAAGTCGTCTCTGGTTTCGAAACCGAGAACGCAAGTGCGCAAGTACACATATTAGCGGTGTACCAAATCAGCCGTGGAAAACGACCGGCGCATTCTAAGCGTGCGAAATGCGCGCCGAAGGGCGTGTGTCTCCAACGCCGCGCGGCGCTCCTTGCGGAAGCAAAACAATTAAAGCTGCGCTAAACCAAGCCTTCCTGAACGGAAGCCCGACGAGCTGTCCACTGCTAGGAGAATAAACGAGCGAAACGTTGCCAAACGTCCGCGTGTGCGATTCAAGGTGAGCTCGGCCGTTTCTCAGCGGAGAAACCTAATCAGTGGCGCGAGATATGCTAATGGGGCGCGCGCGACTGTTTCTCAATTCTTTCGCCTCGTTTGCAGCTCGATCGACTAACGAGCGGAGGAAATACTCACGCTGTTCTGTGCTGTACGTGTCTCCCTTTTGTTCGCGTTTTGTTGCTGGCAGTCGAAACACATTCTCTGGGAAGTGTGACCCGCATATGGAATGGCGAGCCTGATGCGAGAAGGGGCGTCGATTTACCAAATGCCCCTTCATTAGGGGGGCGGTGGACAGCTACGCTGGCCTCCAAGCTTGCTCCTTCGCTGTTCGTGCACGGTTCGTAGCTGCGAGTATGCGACACGCCGTCATTTCAACGGCAGAGCTGTTTAAGCTTTTGGTTGCGCCGTCAATGAACAGGGAAAAAAATACCATGGAAATGCCAAGCGCACGTGAGTGTGCGTCTCGTGATATTCCTAGTAATATGGCACGCGCCCACGTGGTGGATTTGCCAGGAATCGGGCGTAAGGGCCGAGGGCTAATGCGCCCGATACACAGAACTGTAAATTACAAACTTGAGCATTTAAATGAAGGAAGAGCATATAATCACAAGGGAGGATTTGTTCCGCCGTCAATGAACAGAAACGCGCGCTCCATCTGTCGCCTGCTCCTGACGTCACATGCTACACTAATAATTCCGAGATCTCGCTAGTTGCTACCGCCGCCAAGCGGATCTCTGTGTTTAAAATGCGAGTGGCTCGACATACTTAGCTGTGTGGGATTCTTTCTTGGGACGTTTGGCTGCGGCAGAATTCTCTCCGACGCTCTTCCGCGCACATGAGGGATGGGGTGACCGAAGAAGATCTGGACGCCCGAAGAATAGGTGGCGTATCAGGAAGAGCGCCGCGCTGCCTTGTGAGGCAAGAATATAATCGGTGACGCGAGCCCAGGACTCCGAACGGGTGCGTGCACTTGTGCCTTCGAGCAAACAGCGTCGCGACAATACCCCGCCTACTGAGACATGGAGTATTTTAGATGCAGAGCATCTGATTCACTCGCCTTGTCCCTCCGGCGTTGTCGTCGTTGTCGTCGGCGTTGTCCACCCCTCCCCCATTCTCCTCGCCGCGCCAGCTGCGCTCCCCGCCCCCTCTCCTCTCCGATAGCGAACACACTCTCGCGAGGGGCATTGGATTGGATTCGATTGGAGTGGATTGGATTGGATTGGATTGAATTGGCTTGGCTTGGCTTGGCTTGGCTTGGATTGGATTTGGATTTGATTGGATTAAAGTGAATTGTGTTGGATTGTGTTGCGTCATAGCCGCGGCACGTTGCGTCATAGCCGCGGCAGACGTGCTGGGGCCGGCGCATGTGCAGTACTCTCTCTTCCGCGATTTCCTCTCCTTCGGGCGCGCTGCGCATATAACCGGTGTGCCGTTCTCCGGCGAAGCAACATCCACGCTTGGCTCAAACACCTAGAGTCCACGCCGCTTTACAAGTACGCCAACGTCGTCATCGACTGGGACCGGCTTACGCAGTCCCCTCAACGCTATGCGCGCTATAAAACGCGGTCCCTTCGCCGCTCCGCCTATGCGTCGCATCTACACAGGGGTTCTAGCGAGGGGAGGTGGGAGTTTTTCACCGTCAGGTCTGTCGATCCCAGGGCGGCGCGAACGGCCGCTTCCAGCGAGAATTCCTGAACATCAAGTTCGGGCACAGCTGCCGAATCTGCGACCGGCTTTGGTTCGACGTGAACCTGTGTACCATGAGCTCCGTGCGCAGCGCTGTGCAGAAGGTGGCGGCCTCGCAAGTTTTACGCGAAGCGTTCCCGTTCTTTGAGAATCACGAATAGGTGAAGGTGTGCAAGACGTTTCGGGACTTATACACTTTGCGTTTGATTATTTGGTCTTCTGCTGACGCTTGTCATATATATATATATATATATATATATATATATAAATATATATATATATATATATATATATATATATATATATATATATATATATATATATATATATATATATATATATATATATATATATATATATAGGGTAAATGGTTCTCAGTGACTTATTTGGTGCTAGTCTAGTTTAACGTAGCGATACGAACACAGCTCTGCTGTAACATCAGGCTTTCACCGTTGTGCAAGCTGTCTTAGATTTTTTTTAAGCCGCTCTCACTGCATACGGAGCTACGCTGGCTGCCTTATACTTAGACGCTGCAGACCTTTACAAGCCATACCGACGGTGAGAATTTACCATCCCTTCCTGAAGAAAGTTGAGAGAAGCGCGAAAGCTAAAAGTGCGTCCAACCTTTGCCGAAGGGGCGTCCGGACGTCGATCGTGAAACCTCTAAAGGCCCAAATCACAAATGCAGAACAAATCCATGCGACGATTTTTCGCGCACTAAGTGAACGCATCTACGAACGATTTAAATGTATATCGATACGTAGTTTATACGAGAAAGGTATACTATTGTACTCCTTCTTTATGATGGATGCGTGCATTGTCTTATGTTTCCTTTTCGAGATTTTCGAGCAACCGTTTTGGCACAATGGAATCCCGGTTTCACGCAAGCGCCCTGTGTCCATAGATCTTATCAGAGTTTTTCGGTGGACCAACCGGTCTACGGGGAAATGCATTGGTTTTTTGACAGAACACCTTCAGCCCCACTAAGAAAGCTTCCGCTTTTAAACAAAGGGGGCCGTGTCCTGGTGGTTCTAGGACTCAAGGAAATTCATAGAAGTAGGCTGCGAACGCCTCTGAACGACAGTCCATCTCAGTAGATCCTTATGGGTCTTCCGCTTCATTCTCCACTGATATTGCCGCGAACCATGTATGTGTTTATCCGCCGCGGTGGCTGAGTGGCTAAGGCGTTGCGCTGCCGAACACGAGGACGCGGGTTCGATTCCCGGCCGCGGCGGCCGCTTTTCTGATGGAGGCGAAAAGCAAAAACGCCCGTGTGTACGAGATTTCGGCGCACGTTAAAGATCCCCTGGTGGTCAAAATTAATCCGGAGCCCTCCACTACGGCGCGCCTCATCGCCTGCGCTTCGTCGGCGCGTTAAACCATACAATCAATCAATCAATCATGTATGGGTTTGTTTATTTATTGTTTGTTTACTGCCCGGCGTTTTCCTTGAACGTGTTTTCCTTGAAGACAACTGTATCGTCTTTGACTTCGTGACAATATTAGTAACGTGCGTGCGCATCTTCGACTCGCGCGGATGCACAAGTAGCTCAGTGGGTTGAAGTCACTTGCGAGGTTACTGCTAGAAAAATCCAGTAAAAAAAATCCAGCATCGCGACCGATACCAATATGTACGAAATGCGGCGCGCCGCACCAGATTGCCTTTGGCCACCGGTACACTGTTTAAGTGCCCCAATGTGTGTTGTGAGCGGGCGCCTTTTTCATTCAGAGATTATTCAGCCAATTTAATGAAAATCCCTGCAGCTTATACCGAGTTGCTCCCGAGTTTCTCTCATTCACGGCTTGTTTTTATCGAGCAGAAACAAAAAATCTCCGGCCATCTCCACTAACGTGAAGCCTGGGGAGGGGTGAAGCATGCAGTGTATAAGTGTATTCTTGGCGCCTTGGCGTTCTTGCCCACGGAGATAAAACCGTTAGCGGCAGAGGTATACAGCTTTGCTGCAAAAGTCTCGTGTCCTTGAATCACGAAGCGTCCTATAGCGTAAACGAGTGTCCCGGTGTTTTTTAGTTCGCGTTACGTTCTAGAGCGAGGCGTAACCTTGTGTCCCGGCGTTTTAGTACATGAGACTACATGAGACGTCGGTTACGGCGACGACGACATGAGACGCCGACAGCCCGACCCCTTAAGGGGCTTCGCGCATAAAAAGCGCTGGAGCGCCTCTTGCGCTTTTCTATGGACCAATAAATGTATAGAGCTAAGATATCTTACTTGTCCTCAACGAATCGGTTGCGTTTTTTTTTTCTCTTAATTTACTGGTTTGCTTTTTCGGCGACACTTCGGAAACATATGCGCATATAAACCTCACCGCTATAGTGGTGTCAATTTCCATTCGCATAAGCCCTCGCCGCAAGAATGTCTTGATACATGAACGTGTGGCGTGACTGAGATTACTAAAGCTCACCGCGTTCGACGGGACTCACGCAGGCGTTTCCATGAGAGGACGAAATTCTGGGGAAAAAAAACAACGTGACACATCCCTGCGGCGCTGCGTCTTCTGAAGTTCTCACTCGATTCGGTATGTTCGGGGCACTCCGTGGTTCGGGGTGTCGAAAGGTGGCTAGTCTGCTTGGGCTCCCACGTCACGCTCCTCAATTCGTCACTAGGTGGTGTTCGCAGGCGGGAGCAGAACCTCTCTGAATCGAGCCGAAGAGACGAGTTTATTCCGTCATAAAACAGCAGGGGATGTTTGAGGTGCGCTATTCCTTCCGTTTTACTTTCCACTTCTTTCCTTTGTTGCTGTTCCGATGTTGTTAATATGTGTGGCTATGGAGCTCTCAAGCATGCATGAACGTGCTATTCTCAATTGATCATATGCGTCTTCCCAAGAGGTACGAAAAGTCGAGGTGCATTAAAGCAGCGGCAATAGCTTATATAGGCCTTATTTATATTTAATCACAGTATTTTTGTCCTTTATATTGCTGATGGCAGCGGCAAGATGACAGGCTGTGTTCCCACCCGCGAGAAACGTGCTGTAAGTGAAGCACGTGCCAAGACCGAAGTACAGTCGGGGATAATTTGAGTTGAGTGGTCTATACAGATCCATATTTCATCACGTATATAGCAGAATGTTTCCAAATTATTATTGGCTGCGACGCGCCCTCATAGCGCTATTTTGTGTGTCTTGTCTTCATAGCATTGTGTCTTCATAGCGCCTGCCACAGAACTAAAACACACAAACAAACAAACGAACGAACAAAAACTGGCGAAACTCGCATTAATCCGCGCAAGGCTTGAATCATAGCGAAGCTCCACAATTCCTTTCTACGTGAGCACTGCAGGACACATCACCACGCATTTGTACAAGGTTGACATTGTTTATTTACATGTTCTGTCGCCGCTTTGTACTTTGCTAGTAGTAGCCATCGTCATATGCATCGATATCGCCGTGTTCCTCATGCCAAGCATTGAAATGCGCGGTAGCGCTTGAGGACAGTTCGGGTGCAGCAGCGACTCGTACCTGCACGACGGACACGCGACGTGTCCTGTCGACGTTCCGGGGAGCAGGCGTTGGTTGTTAGGCAACGTGAGGCTATTATTATTACTTTTTTTTTTTTTAAATGCATAGCATTTTAGTAACTCACAATGTCACGCGGCGTTGGCGTGCGCTGTCGTAGTCCGCATGCGCGCCTTGTCGTAGTCCGCGTCCGCAGCCAGGAAGAAATAACAGTTTCCGGCGCCCGGTTTCGAACCCATGACGCCGCGGGCGGAACGCAAGGTGCCCGGCGCACAACCGACCGAGCCACGAAACCGACACAGATTTCGATGCACCGAACGCGCCTTATATCCTTCACTCATTTCTCGTTTGTTTCGAAAGCGCCACAAGTTGTCCCGCGCTTCCAAAAGATGGCGACACGGGTCCCGCGATCAAGAGATACGACTTGCCGGCGCACCCCCTCGGAAATGCTGTGCATTTGATCGTGCCCCTCGCGAGGGGGATGTCTTTTTGCTTTTTTGCTCATGCCACTGGGCGTGCGGGGGACGCTCGGCAGTCGCCGCGAGGCCCACCCTCACAAGATCTCGGCATTTTCTTGTTACTTTTAACGCGTTACGCGTTACGCGCCGCACTTTACGACCAGATAGAACAGCTCTGGTGTTAAAAGAAGCCTGCGGGCATGCGTAGAACCACGTAGAAATGTTCTCAAGGTAACACGTCTGGTTGAATCGGTTTGATTTGCTTGCCGAGCTTTACTTGCGCCGAGCTTTACTTGCACTCCTGTGGGATCTGCTCCTCACGCCCCGCGGCGTAATTGTCGCATGGATGAATAGTCGCCACCAACCATTAAAGGCGCTCTGTGCTGCGCAGGCCGCCATGCGGCCTCAGCGGGGTGCGAACCGAGTTTAACGCTTCCACAGTCACAACTCATAAGAAGGGCTTATGTGCCCTCGGAGCTTTCCTTCTTTTTAGCGTTGGCTTTCCCGGCAGCTTCTTCCTGCTTTGGCCTTAGTTAATCACAAATTACATTTGTAGTTATCAGCCAACGCTGCAACAGGTTTGTCGCTTGTTCTGTTTTGCTAGCTTCACCGCAGCGTAACTGTCCTTGCAGTGGAGCACCCTTTAAAGGTGAGCCCTGCTGACAATACTGAGATGGACGACAACCAATGCTGTTAAAATATTTTTATCGACTTCCCCAGAGTGTGTTGCTGCATTTGACCTAACTGCGCTGCTTTAAAAGAAGTATTTGAAAAAAGGCAGAGCCTGCGTGGCGCTGTGTGCCGTTTTCTGATGCCATGGACAAGAGAAAGGTGGATCCGGCAGCTGTGCTGTCTCATAAGTTGCTTTAATTTGCTCGCGGGCACGGGCCGCTTCGCCAGAAAAAAATTTCCCAAGATTTATATCGAAAATCGTCCATGGTTTGATACTCCAATGATGCCCTACAGTGCCTTCCATCCGCTCTACGCTTAAAGGGACACTGAAGTGAATTTGTCAAGCTCCCGTTTTTGCTTGCACTGCGTAGACTGGCTCAAATTAGCACACTTTTCATCGTTTATACGGTTGACAAATCGGTAATTATTTTACAAAGCGCGAAAGAAGAAAAACTACCATGCGCGGTTTGCGGCGGCCGCACCAACTAAGGCTGTGACGTTGAGAGGAGGGGCGCCGTGATTGGACGATGCCCAAGGTTAGCAATCAAACAAGTTTCGGTTTCGGTTTCGGTTCTGTAAAACATAACCAATGGCGTTGTTGGATGGGCATTCTCAATATCTCAGTAATCATCGTACCGCGCTTCTGCCAAGTTGGAGGCTGTAAAATGCACAAGATAAGCCTCCCAGGACGGCTTGTAGTCGTAGCATTCACTAGCCGAGACCTACGCAGTGCATGAACGCCCTCCGCGTACCCGCAGACGCCCAAATGTCATGCGCTTTTCCCCCATATTTGGAGCTTGCCTCCCTCATGCCTGTACCGTAAAAAGCGTGTTCGCACCAGGCCAAGGGTCTGTTCATTCTGGCCTATGCCCACTGCCTGCAAGCAGTCGGTGCTTATGGCAACAGCACGCCAACGAGAACTCGCTAGCGCGCCAGTGCCAGCCTGCGCGCGTTTTGTGAACTAGTTCGTGTAGCCATGAACGTTGCGGCCCCAAAAAAGGTGAACTCAATATAGAAAACGTCGGCGGAAAACAAAAAAGTTAACTTAAAAAAAAAAAAAAGCACATACCCGCGGGGATTCGAACTTGTCACTCGCAAAACATTCGCCGTGTATTCCTAGCGCCTCAGACCGCTAGGCCACGGAGCGGGACGCAAATGCCTTGCTAATATAGGGTATATATTGTACAACCGGTTTACACTTTTATTTAGTTTTGGCATTTCAAGCCGCTTAGGTGACTATTTGTTGTACTGCGATCGTGCAGTAAGCGTCGCCCGAGTTTCCACAGTAGCTCACGTCTAGCAATTGCATTGCGTAGACGGAAAAGCGTTCGCAGATGCGTAGTCGTGCTGCTGACCGCTGTGCTTGTTCGCCCAGCGCAAAAACGTGCTTCCCGCGCCCTAGTTTTACGCTGTACGGTAAAAATATCAGTTGATTTTATTTGCTTAGTACCTATATTGACTTCGCTGACTCTTGTCCCGCCTTCAAGAGGCCTTATATTTTCCTACTGGCGTACCAGTCAGCGAAGCGTCGCATGTGCAGCGCTTGTGTGAAGCGACCTTGACTTGGAGCTAGATACAGTGTACAAACAAACCAAGTAAAGAAAGGCACATTCTTCCATTCACAAACGTGTCCTGGCTTCGTTTCAACTAAGCGAACGAATTGCGACCAAGCAATTTTTTTTAACCTCCTTGATTGCGACGACCCGCCGGCGGCCGGCGGACGAAACGCTGGGCCGACTGGCTCTGTCGGCCGGGGAGCCGTGCAGTAGCGCAGCCGTGGCGCAGCCAATTGCCAGCTCATCCCCTCCTGACGTCACACGAAAACGCCACAGAAAATGGGCGAGCGTAAAGAGAGGAGGACAGCGTTTTCGAATTAGTTTTTCTACTAAATAAAATCGCGTAAACGCGCCTAGAGTGGTCGAAACATGGCCTGGGGACTCCGGACTACAATTTGCGCTAGTAATCCCGCAATGTTTACATATCACTTCAGTGTCCCTTTAAGGACTGATAAACAACTTGTTGTAGACATCAGCTTTATAACCAGGCTGCCCATTCTTGCAACGATGTTTCCTCCCCAGCCACTGTGGCCTCATTGATATACCAACCCAGCCGGTGAAGGTACTCTATCTGCCCACGACTTCTTGCGTACCACCTACAGTCATGGACAAATGGAACGTGAACGCGAAAATATGAACCAGAACTCGCAAATAGCGCGATTTCTTTCCGTAAAAATGAAATTGTCGCGGGGCTTTATTACAGTTACGAAGAATGAACACGTGTCTTTCTAGATATACCTCTAAAGAGCCATTATTTTATATATACTATATACATATCCTTTGATTTTGCATGTTCTAGTGTTCTCATTTCATTTGTCGATGACATCCCGAGGTCAAGAACACATGCTGCAGGATCTCTACAAAGAATCGCGCGTAGCAACAACCTAATGTTCTATGACGTGCTTTCCAAATTCCATAAGTGCACAAAACCAAAAGAGTAGCGGGCACGCGCCGTAGGCAGTATCGGCGTGGCTGAGCTGCGAACGTGCCCCCCCCCCCCCCCCCCCCCTCTCCTTCACAAAAAGGTGGTTTTCTCGCCACGCGGAAGAGAAACGCAGCTGTTGTCCGGGGCGAATTGTTGCCGTATCTACGCCACACAACTTAACACGTCCGCAGTGGTTGACATACATCAATGCATCGCGCGCCCTCCCGTCTTTGTGAACACGATAAAGTTGCCCTAAACTTAATGCGAAGTATTAAATGTATGGCTACCTAAACCCGGGATAAAGCTAAACCTAAAACGGGGATAAATTTATCCCGGTTTCAAATTTTGCTTTCAAAAGCAGGCCTTTCTGGACTCCTATCGCAAGATTTTTTTCTTCTCAAATACGGCATATTCAAATCTGGCTTAAATCATGTGCTAATAATTACCGGCCAATCTCTCTTACTTCTATTCTGTGAAAAATACTCGAGCATATTCTGTTTACGCACATCGTATCACACCTCAATAAAAATAACTTGCTAATAGATAACCAACATGGCTTCCGCAATAACCGATCTTGCGAAACTCAGCTGTTCGAATTGGTAACTGACCTTAATAATTCTCTGAATAACTCCCGCTACATTGACGCAATTTTTATAGATTTCTCTAAAGCATTTGACCGCGTGCAACACCAAAGGTTGATGACTAAAATCTGTAATCTACAGCTAGACGATAAAACAACCCAGTGGATAAGCGGTTTTCTTACTAACAGGGTTCAGTCAGTTAAACTTAACAACGTTATCTCTAGACCCAGACCCGTCAAGTCCGGAGTGCCCCAGGGTTCCGTACTAGGCCCTCTATTGTTTCTAGTCTATATTAATGATATTGGATCCAACATTAACTCTTCACTGCGTCTCTTTGCTGACGATTGCGTAATTTACAAGGAAATCACCGAACCAAACGACGTAAACATCTTGCAGTCCGACTTGACAAAATTATCAGAATGGTGCCGTTTTTGGCAAATGGAAATAAATGTAAACAAAACCAAACACGTACGCTTTTCATCTGTTGCACATCCTTCGCCCAATGAGTATGTCGTAAACAACTTAGTAATTCAAACAGTTCCATCTATTAAATATCTAGGTATTTTATTCCACTTTGATCTAACCTGGTCTAGCCACGTAGAATACATTACCGCGAAAGCATTACGGAAACTTGGTCTTCTTAAGCGCCGCCTGAAACTTGCAAACAAGGACACCAAACTTCACGCATACAATACTGTAATCCGGCCAACCCTAGAATATGCTTCCATAGTATGGCACCCCCACACAGCAATCCTTACTGATACGCTCGAATCTGTTCAAAACAAAGCCGCGCGATTTATTTTGTCATGTTATTCCCGCTATGAAAGTGTGTCATTCATTAAGAAAAATTTAAATCTCCCACCTCTTGCCATGCGCAGAAAATATTTCCGCTTATCTTTCTTCCACAAATTATATCACAGTGATTCGCCGTTCCGCCGTA
This sequence comes from Haemaphysalis longicornis, assembly GCF_048455015.1. NCBI lineage: Eukaryota > Metazoa > Arthropoda > Arachnida > Ixodida > Ixodidae > Haemaphysalis > Haemaphysalis longicornis. The sequence goes on along the minus strand of NW_027526295.1, from coordinate 223,732,613 downwards.
CGTTCATTCACCCTGCTTTGTACATTTCCGCACGCGTTGACCATGATCATAAAATAGAACCTATATTTTCTCGCACAAAAAAACATCAATACTCACTCCTTGTATTATCGATAACCGAGTGGAATGCTCTGCCTGCCAGCATTGTAACGCATGCACAGCAATCATCTTTCCAGTCTGCATTATTTGCGTTCCTTGAATGTGATCCACAATCTTAGCCATTGCCACTTTTTTTACTGCTGTATAACGTGCCGTGCAGCTTTTTCAATGTGCTCGCCTGTGAAAACCTTGCTGTGTTCTTTTTTTGCTTATTTTGGTTGACCGACTGTGTATCCTGCGCATGTTTTCTTTGTCTTCTTCTTTTCTTGCTAAAAAATTGCTGTTGTCACTGTTTACTGTATAAACCCCCCTTATGTAATGTCCTAGAGGCCCTTAAGGTATATAAATAAATAAATAAATAAATACCGGGTCAAATAATGCACGACATTGCAAGGGTACAATCGGATCTGGATTCCACCTGTAATTTTATGGTATTTTTGAACTATTAACTTTTTTCGCTTTAACGGAAACGTTCGACCACTGCATCGCCAATGGCCTGATAATGTTTTTTAGACGCAAGAGAACCGGTTCATTGACAGCGACAGTGCGCACTGTACTGCCACTACTTTATTTATTTTTCTCCTGGACTAGCCCGGAGAGAATTCGGGAGCGCCTATAACAGGCGGGCCGTCGGCCCCTCAGCGATGCCCCGCGACGTGATCCGTAGACATGGCCCGAGGTGTGGAAACGAGCACTTACTCGGGAAGAGCGCCGCTGCATCTTTTCTCTCAGCACTCGGCCCCTCGTGGCGGCTCCCTCGGCATCGGTGGCGCGCTTATCTACGGCTATCGGGATGACAAATTGCTCTCGGCCTTCTCCTGGCCAGCCGCGCCTCGCGTCTGTTCGGCTGGCGGATAATCTGTGCGGCACTCGAGCACATAAAGAACCGCAAGCAGACGTCTTGCTTTGAGGGGATCTGGACCAAATGGGGAGTCGGCAGAGCGGTTTCCGGCATTTCGAACGGCAACAGCGGAGGCTGAGTCACCGAAGGGTTCGGGCAGGAGCTCTCTGTGGAGGCGTCGCCTGGTTTGTGTCTCTTACAGGTTCACTCTCACGTGCTCTTCCAATCGTTGTAGCTCTTGCATAATGCGCGAATGTTGCGTCTTTAACTTATTTTACTTTAGTTTACTTTTACTTCAGTTTAATTTACTTTACTTTTACTTCAGTTTAGTTTACTTAATTTAACTTCAGTTCAGTTTACTTAGTTTTACTTTACTTTACTGTACTTTACTTTACTTTGGTAAGCTTTGACGGACGTCGCGAGAAGCTGTGGCTTTTTTTCCGGTAAAGCTTGTGTTGACCGAAGCGACTGATTTAGGGCTCCAAGGGGAGACTCAAAACGCCTGCTGTTGCTCCAGCAGACACTTGGCGCTTCTGAGAAGAGCATTGACCTTACTAATGTATCTGGAGGTTGATCTGCGTCAGGCCAGTACCCACATATAGGTGCATGGCATGTATCCACGTTCTGGATGTTGTCTTGTTTTAAAATGGCAACTTAAGGGCGTGCCGTGTGAAATACTGTGGTTTCAAAAATCACTGTTAAGGGCACAGCCGTGCGTTTACAGCGGACCGTATGGGTCGTACCATGCAGCTTGAGGTGATCGCCTGAAAATCTTGCGGTGTGTTTCATTACATATATCCCTGAATTTACTCTGCCAATAAACGCAAATAGAAATATTCTGCTGTCTTACTGCAGCCGTCGTAAGCCCAATGGCATTCACGCTTCAAAGCGCGAATCATTAAGCACGTATGTGCAGAGGGTGCGCGGATGAGACAAAAATCACGCCAAGTTCATTCGGATTACTTGTTCCAGGTGATTTGAGTCGCATCACTTGAGCCGCAGGAATTATCTGAACTGAAAGCGACGCCATGTTCACTTCCCTCAAATTAAAACCATTAGAACTGTTTTGACTGGCGCATTGGTGGGGAGTTCTACGATTGTTGGAATGATGCTGGTTTAGCAAGGAATGTCAAAACACAGAACCTCGCGAGGCATGCAATATAAATATTTAAGTTTTGTTCGCTGAGAGACATCAGCTGACACGTCCTATATTCGAAACTGAACTTTGACCTTTGGCTGTTTTTCTACCGAGCGCCAGACCTGTTATTAAAGACTTCAGCCGGACAAAACAAGTTCACTGCAAAAACGCATGTTCTCGTCTGGGAATGTCTGCATGTTCCCCTCGAACGAGAAATTCCTCAAAGAGCATGGATGTCCGCGAGAAAGAAAAAATAAGTAAAAAAAAAAAACCTGCAGAAATTCACAGGATTCTACTAATGCGTAGCATTCTTATGCCGCTTGCCTTGAGTGTAAGTTCTTTACAGCCAATTTTTTTTTTTGTTTTTCAAAATTTCATTTACGCTATTATAACTATTACAGGTGGAACTTTCGCGAAATCTCAATTATTGTGGAGAGGCAGGGCATTATACAGTTCGCTGATTCCCCCTTTTTTATTTTTCTTGTTTAGTTTTTCAACATTTCGTTCTACCAATTATCTCCATTTACGCTATTTTAGCGATTACAGGTTGAACTTCCGCGAAATCTGCATTCTTGTGAAAATGCAAGGTGTTACACGGTTCGCCATTTTCCGTATTTTTTGTATTTTTCTTTATTATTTTAGTTTTTCAAAATTTTGATCAACCGATTGTCTCCATTTGAGCCATTTTAACGATTACAGGTGGAACCTCCACGAAATCTGCATTTTTGTGGAAATGCAGTACGTTACATGGTCCTGGCTGTGGAATTACTCGGCAAAGAATTCTACGCATTAAAATAATAAAATCCAGTTAAAAATAATAAAATGCCGTTTTGTTGCTTATCTGAGTGGGCGGAGGGTACACTTGCACCGGCGGACAGGTTCAGACGCACAGTCTTGCTTTTATGACATTTGGTCCGTGTTTAATTTTCCCTGCTACGAACAACGTAACAAGGGGAAGATAGAGAGAGCCTCTTTGTCCCCCTCCCCCACCTCTCAAAGAGGCAGACGGTCAAGCTGCTAAGAGACAAATTTACCGCGGTGAAAAGGAATTCCGCGTCTGCAGCGCCTGCCGCCAACGAAAGTTGGTTCTATAGCCTCGCGTTTACCAGACCACCACCCTCCAAACAGTCCCCTCTCTCTTTCCCCCAACGTCCTCTCTCTCTCTCTCCTTCTATCCGCTCTCTTTGCCGCCTCTCTCATAAATTATTCACCGGCAAACAGATCGAGATCAGAGACGTTCCCACCCCGCGTATATACGCCGTGCTTCGTTCGGTGGATCCCGCCGCCGCGCAGCTGGATAAACGGCGTCTTTGCTTTGGACTCGACGCCGCGACCCAGGTTCCTATATCATCGCGCTCCAAGGGAGACGAGCAGCTGCTCTCGAGGATGGTATAGCTGCGGCGTCGGTGACGTCACGACTTGTGGACCGACGGACGGGCTCAAGATTGCATCGCATGTGGCGTGGATTGAGATAAGCGTCGGCGCGGGCACCATGGGAGATCACTGGTTGATGATAGCAGGGAAAACAAATCACTGCGTGTGTTAACCTGCGCATCAGCCAAAAAGATATTCAGTGAACCATCGTTATAACGAAGCCTTCGGATCACAAAACTGGCTTCGTTATAAGCGATACTTCCTTGAAAGGAGGATATAATTTAATCTCTGCATACTGCAGCGGGGAACCACGAAACACTCGAATAAAGCGAAATATCGAATAACGGGATTTCGTTATAATGCGAGATTACCGTATGCTGAGGCTACTTGTTTGGGGAAACAGGGCTATGAAACTAAGGTGGTTCCATTTTCTGCTTTTTTTTTTTTCAATCTTACTCTTTGCTCTCCCTTATCTTTCATTTGATTCAAAGCTCAGACGATGGGAACGGAAAAAAGGGGGTATTTTTTGTGTGGGATCCCTACATATCATTAGCACGTAGATATAAGATGAACGATCTGGCTATTTGGACAAATTACCGTGGAATAGGAGGAGGGGTAAACTTTATTGAGCCAAAAAAATAAAATAAAAGCACACGGTTTCCTCGATACGTACATGCGTGGACTGGACTTTCCTCCGGGGTTCGGTTTCATTAATATCTATTTCTACATTAAAACACAAGAACATTGAGTCGCAGAAATACACTTCGCTTGAAAGCCCATCAGCAGTTGGATGGGGCAAAATGAACAAGCTCGGGTTCAACCGTGTACTAAATAGTCCTACGGACGTCATACGGACGTCATACGGGGTCAAGGCGTTGATCGGCAGCCTTAGACACGACATAAGTCTATTATATTAAATTCGTAGGCTTAGCGGTGTTGGAAGTAGCAAATCCTCGGTGCAGTGCGCTTAGAGTCTGCGGCTTAATTACATTTTCTCTATGGCGCCGATCATCGAAGGAACGTGGAGCACTGATTGAATTCATTCAAACACGCAGTCATGACTGCGTGCTTGACCAAAGCCTATAATGGCGCAGCCTTTACGCAAAAATTATTCTACAAGTCATGCAAGTTCGCATGGTAACAGGAAACTTAGCTTGTGGTCCATTACGATGAGCTCTTCGCAATTTCAAACCATCCCTGCGAATTATAGATAGCACAATGTCCCTCGCATGAAGTCAACAGCGTCGTCCTGTACATTCTTTGAAGCGCGTGCTCTGTGAGGGGCTTGCGACATTGTATACCTGACGCGCGTCCTCTTCTGTTCGTATTGACCACGGCACCGGTTAAATATTCAAGCGCACCCCGCTCAGCTCACGCGGAAACTGAGCAACTAGACAAGGCGCGCGCGAACGGAGCCCACGCGTGCGCTCAGAAACAACCGTGCATAATAAAGCGACCCCAGAAAGGCGATGAGCAAGAAGAGAACGGGGCCGTACAACGCAGCGCGGGCGGTGGCGGCGGCGGCGACAGTTCCTGCTCACGGCAGTGAACTCCGTCGGATCCCCAGTCGGAGACGGCCGGGCCTCGCTTGTCTTCATCGCTCCGTGAACGATTGGCGCGGCACGCAGCGGGCAGAGCGATGGCCACTCTCCGGGCAATCCTATCCCGGAGCACCGCGCGGTGATCCTAAATGAAGACAAATCATGCCGTCCCCGCATTCGCGTCGGTTCCCCCTGGCGTGGTCGGGCCTGTCTGTGTGTGTGCCCGGAACAAAGCGGGGGGAGGCGGGTGTCGTTTTACCCTCCCCTATGCATGCGTGGTGATGCCACTCAGACGGACGCGGGTTCTCGCATATCCGAGACGAGCGCGAGCACATTAACCGATTGTTACGGTGGGGAACGGTATTGTTCGCCTAAAAGGAAACAGCGCTCGCAGTTCTGGTTGATTTGGCAGTGGCTTTTAACACCCGGGTGTTGCTCCAACGGAGTTAGCAAGTGTCTCGAGCCGGTTGGCCAACCATTAAAAGCGTTTGCATGCCGTAGACTGCTCTCCTCCAGCTTTTGTCGGAGCTGCCTCTGCTTGCCTCATGACGCTCGCGCGCGCCCGACCTCGCGCTCGTCGAAACATCGTTTAACCCAGTTCCTGTATATGATTCGTTCTTCCCTAGGGGAGCTGTATACAGGACTCTCTCTCTCTGCCTCTCTTTATCTCTCTCCCTTATTCCCACCAAGATTCCCATCTCACGACTAAACATTCAAGACGACTGCATTCGGCAGTGTTCTCACCTTGCCGAGGTGCGTAAATCCCAATAGCTTAACTGATCCCATTGCACGGTGTTTCTATACGCGGCATGCGTGGGCAGAGCGTATTTTGAGGTGGCTCGGGCCCCCTCGTCTTCTCTGGTGCCTGCGTTTACGGCTATATGAAGCAGATGAGGAGACTATAATGCTAGTATCAAAGAGGAGTGGGCCATTTCCTGGGCCACCGGCGCCCCATCTCCGATGGGAATGAAAGGGGGCGTGCATACTCGCGCACGCGTCACCCCAGACGGCCACCCATTTGTACCGCGCTTCTCGTTGCTTTTGCCAGGTTGTGTATTCTGCTTTAGGACGTTCCTGAGCGGCGTCTTGGCGCATGCGTGGTTCACTCAAAAGATCCCTATTCTTGTGCTCAGCAGCTTACGGTTTTTTTTTGTTTTTTTTGTTGGAGTCGGGTTGTCCGCGGATGTATTTTACAGCAAAGCTGCATACCTCTACCACGACGGTTTCATCTCTGTGGGCACAAAATCCAAGGCGCCAGGGCCTAAGACGCTGAGCGCATGCGTCGGGCTAATCATGCATGCAGTATAGATGATGCATTATGGATGATAAGACGCCTGTGAACAATGGGACCCTTCCACCATGTGTTCCTGGTAAGGATTATGTTTGCAGGTTATCTTTGAACGCTAGGCAGGACTAGTGTCACCAAATAGAGCAGTCCTTGTCCAAGACGCCGAACGCATGCGTCAAGCTGGGCAGGGCCAAGCCTTTGCCGCCAGAAAAGCCGAGCGTAGTGTCAGTAGATAAGGTATTACAGTACCGCAACTGAGGCACGCAAGTCAGCAACGGCTGCCATTTGGCGTTTATCAGTCATGCGAGATTGCCGCATCTATGGCCTCGCCTTTAACTTCGAACGGGTCGTTTGTTAACGACACTAACGAAGAGGCAGCAAAACGGCATCTTTGGACACACTTCTGCTGCTGAAATGCCGTTACGCGCGTCAGCTTTGATTCGCATTCGGAACGACGTCAGTCGCGCGCAGCCGCAGAGCAGGGAGGACAAGCTAAGCCTACCAGAGTTGACCGACTAAAACACATAAACAACAAAACGAAACGTCAACAAAATGCCCCGTATACACCGTCGCAGTGTAAACAGATGTCACGGAATGCGAACTGTCAATCATCATGGCGGCGGCGCGGAACAATAGGAGAAAAGTGTGGCGATACTCTGTACCCTTATCTAGTGAAACTATCCGAGCGCAAGCGACAAGCCCGCTGAGACGACGGGACACATTTCGTACCCTCCCCCATCAGCAATTTTAGTGGTTTACATCTTTGGTGGACATCCAGTTTCGCAGGACGAGATGGTGACCAATTTTTCCTCGAGTAAATTCATTCCATTACGTTTGTATCTGCATAATGCAGCTTTAATTATGGTTAAATTAAAAAATTGATTGAAATGTCGGCTTGTGTGCACATTCTTGATTGATTGATTGATTGATTGATTGATTGATTGATTGATTGATTGATTGATTGATTGATTGATTGATTGATTGATTGATTGATTGATTGATTGATTGTGGGGTTTAAAGCGCCGACGCAGCGCACGCGATGAAGCGCGCGCCGTAGCTAGGGGAGGGCTCCGGATTAATTTTGTCCACCTGGGGACCTTTAACGTGCGCCGAAATCTCGTACACAAGGGCGCTTTTGCTTTACGCCTCCATCAGAAAAGCGGCCGCCGTGGCCGAGAATCGAATGTGTGCATATTCTTGACGCTGAAAGACGGATTAAGTGTCCTGACGCCAGCAGCCAATTATTTCTGCACTCTTAGAAATTCCCGTAGGCCTGCTTTACCACAACACATCACAGTAACTAATAATTCCGGGCGAAGCGCCAAGCAGTACATTTACGATGACTAACATACAATTTGACGAGAAAAAAATATAGCCTTCACTGTTGCTGTACGCAGTGAAAACATGACGTCTTGCACTGTGTGATATTGCAGCGCAGATCGCCCTTTTGAGTCAAATGAATCCTATGCCAGCGATTCAGCACTGAGGTGCATTGTGGTGGAGCAGACCACTCGTCATTCCTAAAGTGGGCTGATGTGCTGGTTTAGGTACGAACGAACATTTCAGACTCACAATGTCATAATGGCTAGCATTCACCATCAAGTTTGTTTAGCAGCGCTTTGGAACAATTCAAAGGACAGCGCATGCACTAGATTTGGTGGACCCAAACTGTGCGGGGCGACATACAAAGGCATTTGGTCACTTTGTACTTCATAAAATGATAAAGCTTCATACGATGATAAAGCTCGCAAGTTTCACACTTCCTGCGTTTCACTCCACGATATTGCCTCCACTACCATCGTTGTCCCCTTCAGTTCAGTGGATTGTATCGTTGTAGTAACTAGCGAAAATGGTGGCTGTCATGGCATCAATGTCTATAATTTATCACCCTCCCTCACTTCACTCTCTCTGCCAATTGTAAAGATGAAAAGGATCCGGACCGCGCAAATTTCTTTAATATTTTGATGACACCGCGGGTGATGCCAGAACCGCACTCAGAATTTACGAAAAGTTGCTCGAGCTTGCGCAAATGCGCACGGACACGAACTTCGCTAAGACAAAATACCGACTAGTGGTGTTCCGATTGTATGTACATGCTCCTTCAAAACAAGTTGTTTAAGACATGATAAACTCGATGTTAAGCAGTTTGTTGTTTTGGGTGAGGGTGATTGGATGCACGTCCCGAAAGTATACAGGTCCTGCTCAATGGTGGTCCCAGGGGGGGGGGGGGGGGGTGTAAGCATAACGTACTCTTTTGAACTAAAGGTTGCTTCCACGCAAAAATACCCTGCGTGCAGGGGTGCACCCTTTACAGGACGCTTTCTTCGGTGTACTGGCGTCACTTCCGTGACGGATATTACGTAAGTGAAATCTTTGTAAATCCCGGAATAAAACACTTTCGTGTTAAAAAAACAGACGCATCCATCATCGGCAGCGTTGTGGATGCTAGGAATGCTGAAGGCAGACGCGCATGCTTTGTGAGGAAGTCACGCAATATACAGGAGGGCTGGAGCTGTACAAAACGATTAAGGTATGCCTACACATGTACAATGTTCTATCGGCTTGAGTACTGGAAGCATTGGGGCAGGGTGTACTTACATGTACGCTTCTCGCTACATTATCGTCGCTTAGCAGACGTTCAGGCAGTCCATTAAGCATATATAGCTACACGTCATGTTCCTTTTTATTCCCATCGATATGCTACTTTCTCTGCGTGCGTGCATACATGTATTCCCCATGGGGCGATAACGCTGTACGCTCGCAAAACGAAACGCAAGGCAATTTAAGTATACTAAATTGAGTTTCACAGCGACTAGCTGTGATTAGGCGAACATGACACGCCACTCAATCCTTCCCTGTTTCGTTTACTCAGACCAAGGACCTCGATTAGCTTTATTAGCAAATCGGGAACCCGTGGCAACCAACGGGCGTCATATATATCTTCCGGAATGTATCGCAAGCAGGCGAAGATCCGTTTTGTTGATTTTGTTGAAACTTTTTGGCTCTTGCTTTTTTTTCCCCTTGTCGCTAGCCTAATATGAAGGTATTGGAAGAGGTGTCGGACGTCGTAATCATGGCTAGCGGTCTTAATTAGAAGGCGTCATTAACGACCTCGCAGCTTCGTTGGGCACGCGCGCACGGTGGTCCGGCGGCTTTATTATGAGCGGTTGCCAACGAGCAAATTGCATTAGCGAGGGCAATTCCGGGCCGATTTGTTGCCGCGGGGTTTCCCGTCGTCCAACTCTCGTCTCCTCGCTTCGCATTAGCCACGCACGCCGTGGCGAGGGGAAAGAGGGGCGAAGCATTGTTACAGGAAAGCGATTAACACATCGAGCAAAATATTGTCTACTGGTTCCTGTAGGTGTATCTAACCCGTCGAAAATGGAAGCTTGCTGCGCAGCAAAGGCAGAGATAATAGCGAAAATAATGACGGAGGTGTTTTTGCGCCCTTCTGAGATATTTCGATTCGTGATGCTAGGAGCTCTACGAACAATTTATCGAAACATACGTACGCGAGGCCTTTTGAATGCCTGTGCAGCAAATATCTGCCCCCAGTGTGTCGTGGCCTCCTTCGAAATTATGAAATTATAAATGTTATTTGATAACTTGGGGGATTTTACGCGTCGAAGCTACAGCTAGGTTATGAGGGGCCTTATAGTGGAGGGCGTCGAATCTATTTAGGCCACGCGGCGATCTCTAACGTGTGCCTAAATCTCGACTCACGGGTCTTTTTGCCTTTCGTCTTCATCTGGAAAGCAGCCACCACGCCCGCTATATCGAAACCGCATCCTTGAGCTCAGGTAGCACAACGCCTTAGCCAGTAAGCCACCGCAAAGGGAACATGATAAGTGTTACTATCGCAAAGGGGGCTGAATTGGACACCTCACGTGTGCCCCAGCTAAAATGAAAACTGTGCAGGTATAGAGACATCGTGTGCGAACGCCACGCCGCCAAAGGTCTCTTTTCGCTTCGAAACTCAGTGTTTACCTCATTCTATTGATACCCGTGCTACACGAGCGTTCCGAAGGCATTCGAGTCGAATGTCATTTGACTCAAATGGCACCTTTGAGCTGCTATACTCGGCGTTTTTCAAAGGCATTTGGTTAAAATGGCATTTGAGTCGAAGGAGCACGACAACTGACCTTTGAGTGTCTCAAAGGCCTTTGAAACGCGAATGGTCGTACCTTCGGGTGCAGTTTCTGCATGCCGTAATAACAAAAAAATATATATTTACGAGTAAAACTTGGTGTTTAAAGTGCACGATATTCATGACTTTTCACTTGTTTTTGTTCTCTGTCACTCGCTGTACGATTACAAGGTAACTTGGCACTCTCAATACCGGTGGTGCGAAAAAAAGAAAAAAAAAAAAAAAAACTGGCTGCCTTGTGCACGTTTTGTGCGTACTTGTAGGTCGTTATAAATTTGATCACTAATAATTGCTTTTTTGCCCATTTTATCTCTAAAATTAAATTTTTGCCAAGAAGAAACATGGCAGCAGTGGCGACACCAAAACATGGCGGGCGAACGCGGAAACTTTCAACTGCCTTTGAGAATGTGCGTGTAGGTCGGCGGAACTCCTTCCAGTTCGAATGGCATTTGAAATTTCCAACGCCATTCAACTGAAATGTCCTTCCAAACGTTCGTGTTGCACAGGTATAAAATGCCTCATACACATTTTGTGACGGGTCATTACATTTACCGAAGTAAGGAGCACTATAGCAAGATGAAGATGGGACCTGGCGGAGGAGGTAATAATGAAAGGGGAGTGGCGACCGCATTATCAACGGAAGCCTATAATTCAGCGTGCACATGGAGCAAAGTCGTAAGGGATTGGTGACGGCGATGAATTCAGGACAACAATTTTTGACAACTATTCAAGTCACTCTTCCGGCACTGAAATAATAAAAGGCTCGTTTGACGGGACCACCGAGAACTTTACCTTGATAGATAGCACCCATTTAGTCGTTGCGAAGACGCGGGAACAATTGAGTCCTGGGTCAGATCGATAATCCGTTTCGTAGCTCCAGCTTTTATGAAAGCGATACGCAGAACACCCGTGGAACGGGAATCTGCGTCACTAGTAGAAGCCAGAGCTGAAGCTCTGCTCTCTCTATGCTGACGTTCTCAACGGCTGTAAGTCTATATGCGACCATCAGGAGCACCATGAAAGCAATGTATACTGCTGACCCGAAATCTGGCTTCGCCTCGGTCGCACGGTTTCTCGCTGCGGCGTATCACGCTCCATGCTCAATCTTCGCTAATCCGCTTTGAGACGCATGAGTTTTAACCTGCTTTTTTTCACGGGCGTCCATTTCACCTGATGGGAAAGTGTTCCATCCAGATTCACCGCAACTACCTGCCTAATTTCACGGCACGTTGTCTTGGCATACGAGGAAAATAGAAGACGCAACCTGTTTCGCGCACCGCTTTCGTGGCCATCAAGCACCACGGTCACGGCCACACCCAACCAATCACGTGTCAGGGAAAGATTTTGATGTAATAACGATATCCGCGGCTATCTCGCCCTTCTCCTGCCGTCGAGTTACGCATACACAAGCATCATCAGCGCGATGATCTCAATTCTGCCTCCTGATTGGCGAAAGAGCAGAAACGTCACGAGATGAGTTGCGAGACGCCCAACGGTTCAAACAGAAAGCCGAGAGAGAAAAAAAAAGCTTGAGGGCCTTGTTACCAAGCCCAAGGCGTTTCCTCGGTGATCTTTCATTGCGACACGACACGACGTGCTTGTATAAGCACTCGCACCTCGATTACCCCAGAGGAGGGAGCGAATTTAGCGCAAGCGGGATGGCCTGGCCTGGGTGACGCATTCCTCACCGCGGCCGCATAGCAGCCGACAGGCGTGCTTCTTCAGCCACGCACAAGCCTCGTTTTATAGGGAGCGGGCTCGCGTTAGAAGCGGCGCGTGCGAGCCAGCGCGCGTACGCCATAGCTGCATGCATGCGGCCGGGAATTGATTACGGTTCACCGCGGGGACCCTATACCTGGGGCGAGCGTGCACATTGCGGGGCCGCTCCGCATGGATATCGGGACGCTGCCTCGCTTGTCCCCTCGCTAAGACGGATGCTGATGGAGCGCCCAGCGAAAAACGGCTTCCGACGCCGCCGCCAACGCCTGTTTGCGCCGCTCTTCTGCCGCCGGCTTGACTTGGCTGCGGGCTTGGCCTCGTGTGTGCAGCCAGCAACGGCGGTGTCTGTCAGTCAGGCAGGTCGGGACAGAACCGCCGCTGCCTCCGCGCTACCAGAGCCTCGAGCACCGCGGTGGCTTCCGTGTGAACGTAAACAGAAAAGAAACTAAGAGAGAAAGTACAAAGCCGCGAGACAGGCGGGCGGCTTTATTAATTTTCGTCCGCCTTGAAGAAGAGCCGCTCATTTGGTCCTCAAGGCGCCCCGTTATGTTTTGCGAAGCATCTCAGCGTGTTTTCCCTCTCGTATATACGAACCCGGCGCCGATACACTGCGCTGATGGCTGCGTGAGCAAGGAGGCCTAGCTGCATTCCTAGGGAACTAAGAAGTTCTCCCATTGTGTACGTAACGTCATCGCTCGCACGTGAAGCAAATTCCCTCGATGATTTCACGGGCGATGCACACACCCTTGGAAAGAGCATGATTTCCTAAGCCTGAGAGGGGCGGACCAATTAACGGTGTAAACGCTCGGAGCTGGGGCGAAGCCTGGTGCAATCCCAAACAAATATATGAGCAACACGGCTTGTTTGTTTCACTCCGCGTCTAAGTTCGTTTGTCCACTCCTTTGAGAAGCCGCCGCACCCATCTGCACGCGCAGTCGCTTTCTCGTAAATACCGTGAAAGCAAGCATACCAAGTTTATTGACAGAGATTTCCTCGAGTTCGGCTGAAGACAGCGCTAAGAGGCCTGTGCTGTCGAATGTTGGGTCTCAAGAAACGTTTTCCAAGAGCGCGCACGGTAGTCCAGGAGTAGGAGGTCAACTATAGTTGCTGTGCGTGCGGAGGTGTCCGTTTTTGCTTTAACGCCGATGCAGGGTGGCGCATTTAGGGTGCAGCTCTCGTGCCACCAAACAACAACCGCGGCCTAGAAATTAATGTTTAACGGTCGGCATACGTGTCCTGTACCGTTGTTTTCTTGAAGCTCAATATGTAGAACACCATTAAATTAAATTAAGGAATTAGCTGAATCATTCAGACTTGTTTCATCATTCGTGTTGATAGGCGGGTGACATTCGCCTGTGATTTGGAGTAGTACAACATGTGCATATTTTTGCTCAGCAGGATCTACTTGATCCCGTGGGGCTAAGTCGAATGATTACATGAAAAACAAACACATCCACATAGATCGGCGAAGAGCCACGTTGGCAACAGGTGTAGTGTTTGCGCGTGAGAACCGCCAGTTTGCAAGCTTAATGCATAAATCGCCTTCATTTACCCAAATTTTCTTAAAACAGAATGCGCGGCTGTTACTCTGGGAGAAGTCGGATTTTGTGCCACGAAGCTTGTCTAGGCTGTCGCAGCATGCAGGAACTCAGTTAAACGGGCCCGCTGAAACCTTAGGTTTAATCGTACGTAATCATCCCCTCTGATTGATTGATCGTAGGTTTTAACGCGTCGACGCAACGCAGGCGATGAGGCGCGCCGTAGTGCAGGTCTCCGGATTAATTTTGACCACCTGTGGATCTTTAACGTGCGCCGAAATCTCGTACACACAGGCGTTTTTGCTAAATCATCCCCTCTGCGCAGCTCGGCGGCCCATAACAAAGCCTGTGTAAGGCGTACTGACTTATAACAGGTCGGTTTAGCAGCAACATGCAGTTTTTGGTTTTCGGTATACATGCAGAAAATCTCGCTGTAGTCTTCACTATAGCGAAATTTTCCCGGCTGCAAATCACCTTGTTTGGAAACTCCACCTTTATGTATACCAGGGGCAGGAGAAACGACTTTATTGTCGCTACTACGATCGCCACCACAGTCGCCTGCTGGTTTATTTACCAGGGTATACGTGCCGTAGCTCAAATGTCGAAGCAAAGCCGGGGCGTCCTTGTATTCGCTCTCACGCCGGAAACCCTGTCCGGAAACTCGATCCTGCTCAAGAGCAATAAAGTCGGCCATTGAGCCAGCGTAAGGGACGTATAATTTACGCACAGAAGTCTTCAACGGGTCTTAGGACCTGGGTAGCTTGTCACTGTACCGGGGATTTTCAGACCGTGAACGGAAAGAAAAGTATTCTCCTGGTGCGAACAGCAAAGCATGCGTATATATGCTACAAGAAGCTTGGAATAACTGTTACCGCTCGTCGGCGGTATGCAGTTCCGGGCGGGGTCGCAGCTCGCTGAATTTGGGCCACCATTCCGCCGTTTAATTTATCTCTTCGGCTAACTTGCAGCGCTTATTAGTCGCCACGCGATATCGCACCGCATTGCGGTGTTTCCAAGGCAAGGCTCCGAACGGTACGCAAGAGGGAGAGGGACGTAGAGAGGGAGGGGAATATGAATAAGGAGGAAGAAAGCGTGTTATATGTTCAGAGGTGCAGTCAGGAAATGACCGGGAAACCGAGCCAAACCAGACATCGAAGGACCACCCTCCAGGCGGCGGGAAAGTATCATTAGCGTTAAACCAGTTCCTTGGCTGCGGACGACAGGTCCAGCTATACGTTCGTGGGCGCTGTCGTACGGGCCCGCAGGCAGCGAGGACGGATATTTTTCAAATCTCGACCACCGGGCGCGCACGTATAGACCGAAGCGGTCGGTTGGTATGGGCCCCACGTAACCATCTTAATCAGTCTTAACGTCATATGGGTCGCCGGTCTCGTGTGCCTGGACAGTGCTTGCGTACGCGGGGTTGCCACTTGTCAAAGTAGAAGTGTGCACCTACCGCAGCGTTGGTGACTAGAGCGGTCAAGGACGGCTCGGCTCGTCATTTTTTTCGTTACGTGAGGCCGATTATAAAAGCACCCTGGAATTATCGCATTTAACGCTTGTGGCGAGCGGCGGCTTATGTATTTGGCTTCGTGGGTAGCGATTAAGGTTAACAATTTAAAAGGTAATGGCTACCTGCCGGAAAGCATGCGGCGCGATCTCGAAAGCCACCACCCCTGCTCCCTTTGCAGCGAATGTGGCCACTGTTATTACCATAAAAGATGAGGCAGTCGGAAAATTGCGTACGTGGTGCAAGGCTGGAGAAACAGCAGAGCTGGCGGCCCCTCTCCCTTCTGCGGATACCCGGCTGTTTCACCTCACATGGATTTCCGAACTTGTCGCTGAAAGTACTCCATGACTGGCAGGCCCGGATCGAAATTTTTCCGCAACCTTTCACATCTCTCCCAAAGTGTACACCGTTAGCACGCGTTAGAACCCGCGGCAACCGGCTTCTCGAACTCGGCCTGTGTGCTTCCGACTTCAGGAGCGAACTCACGTGAACTGGCGAGTAGAAGAGCAAGCGAGAGATCAAGCCACGAACGCTAGGAAGAATGTTCTCGAAGGTCGAGGTGGCCGACGCCGGGAGCTCCTCACGAGGCGTGCGCTCACGTGCACTCGGCTGGGATGAGTTTTCTGGTAACGCTCGAAGGCGGAATCAAAACCTTAAACAGCTCCTCTGTTAGACGAAGAAGAGTTATGCGGAAGTGCTCTTTTGAGGGAAGTTGTGCTTCAGTGCACTGGCCTTAGGGCCGTCATTTAAGGAAGATCCAACTACTTTTCAGAATCTGTACGAAATAGATCTAATGTGTTCAGGCGGTGGCGACACTTCACGTACCGGGAGTGCGGAGAGCGGAGCGTCAACCGTTCCGGAAACACGGGGGGTTGCAAAGATGCGAAATTTTTCACCTGTCGTTCTGAGTTTAGCTTGTCAGAAACGAGACCCTTGGAGTCGTTTCCATATTCACGGCAACGAGAAATTTTGAACTGTGGAGCTGAAATATCCCCTTCCTCCTCCTCCACCTCCTCCTCCTACTCGTATTGGCGCTATCTTTGGGCAGGGAGGAATCAAGTGTGATTTACACTAAGCTTAGGCACGCATCCAAAACAATCTGAAATGTATACGGGAAAAATGCGAAATACACGATGACCAAAGTGGATTTACACACGCTGTTTGCTGTCGACAACAAAGGAGGCAGTCAAATAAGTGAGTCGTATACTCGCAAACGCATACATGGCCAAACGTGTGCACCCGTATGTGTAATGACTGTCATTATGCATCATTCTGGGCAGCTCGCGATTCGAACTTCAATAATTCGAATTAGTGGATAATTCAAGCTGCAGGATTTGGTACGGCCAAGTCTCCATAAAAGCCTATAGGTATTGAAAAGCCCGTTAATTCGAGCCCGAGTGGTCCCGCCACGGATAATTCGAACTATGCGCCGCGTATCACACGGCCAGAGAAACGCACCCTTCTACACACGAGGCTCAGTGGAACGCAGAAGGCAAAATAGGGTAAAACCAATCTGAATCCCACGCGGCGGGCGTTTTAGAAATCGCATTGTTTGCGAATTACGTTGATGGGGACCCGAGTACAGTGGTGTGTCAGAAGCTCAAGACCTACCGATGCCAATGATGACAAGGAGGACGATAACGAATCATAGCGCGGCCGTCCGCTCAGACGTCATGGCCGGTTCAAATGCCGCCCGTCTCTACTTGCAGTTTTCAAGAAAGCGAAGATGAGGATTTCCGCTACATTCGTTTGCTAAAGCCAAAAGTGCTCACTTTCGCCTTCAGGGCCTTTTTCATGCATCAAAGTGCTGAAATGTCCATAGTGCTTCCCAACTGCCGTGAACTGTTGTTATTGTTCACTTTCGTTAGTTTGAACTTTCATTAATTAGAACTGAGTTGGCGTCCTCTTGAGTTTCGAGCTTTTACTGTATACAAAATGCGCGGAGCACATCTTCGAGCCGCCGATTCGCGAAAACATCAAGCTTAATATCCGTCCTATGTCGCCCGCTGTTAGCGGTGCGTGCTCAGAGCAAAACAATTTTTAGCACCTCATCTCAGGCGCGCTACTGCAATTTAGAGAGCAACAGCACATTCTTTCCTCTGATAGCATCGATGAAAATACAGCTGACCCCACAAGGTCACAGTGCGACGAATTATGTCTGACGGCGCGGGCGCCGAAGTGAGTTTTCCGTCATCAACCCATCTCCGTGATGACATGCCAGAGATTTTTTTTTTTTTTTTCATCCGCCTATACTTTCTGGAAGATCAGCACGTACGAAATTCGCCACATGTGCAGGCGAAGATAAATACCTTGCAAAGTGCGTGGAGTTTAAACGTTCGTATGAATGCACCGATCATGAGGCTAAACACCGCATTGAAACGCCGATCAACCGCAATTGGGCAAGCAGAGATGAGCAAACCGAGTGGCCGGAACTGGACTAAAACCGCCCGTTGGGAATTCGCGACAAGGAAAATGATAGCGTCGGGGCCACACCCCACCTCTGAGACCTCAAAAAGCCAAACGGCTGAAAAGAGCAATCCGGGAACTGCCGGTTCTGATCCGTTTTTTTTTTTTTTTTTTTTTTTCTCCTTCCTTGCCAGTGTGATGTCCGAACCTTCATTAGTAAGACGTCACGGGTTAGCCGATGTACCCTTAAACGATGACAGTCTCCGGGCTTGCTGTCATCTCTAAGGTGATGGCGTGCGGCGCCACATGGAATGAGTGGGCGAGGGAGGCAAAGGGAAGGAAGGAGGGGGCGATTTATCAAGTAGGAGATCGCGCAATAATCTCGCCTTAATTGCCTCGCATTTATTGTGTTACGGGCCGACGTCCCCCTCGGTCCGTCGGCGCCGTGCGTAGAACGCAGTTCGCCCTGCCTGTCACGCCTGCAAACCGCAAAAAAACGACGTTGTTGGGCTCTTGTTCCGATTCATTATGTTGATCCTCCCTCCTCTTTTTTTGGAGCTTACGTGGATGTGCGCGTACGTGCGGATCCTGCCATGATATTTTTTTTTCCTGGCCGGGTGTCTTTATTTCTTGCGGCTCTTTGAAACGTGTAGCTTAGAAGGCGCTGCCACTGATCAGCCCCAGGTCGTCGTCTCAGTTCACCTCACGCAGCCAAGGTGGTCGGCTGGTGCAAAAGCGAGTGCTGCCGGAACAGAGAAGGTGTCGAAACTGGATTGAGAATGAGGCGGCTGCTAAAAATGATTTAACTGCGCTGAATATTCATTTCACAGACAAGAGGACGAGGGAAGCGCACAAAAAGGAAACTGTTTGCATCGTAGCGAGATTTGTTTTACCAGCGGAAGGTAAGTATCCTTGTAAACATTCATGCCAAATGCATTCCACTTTCTTCGGAGCAGAGAACTCTAATACGTGGCGAAAAATGATTTGGATTTTACGCGCCAAAGGTACACCGGAGAAATGAGGTACGCCCTTGTTTACAGCCAAGTTCACAATCAAGGGATATTGCAAACAAGGGGGCCATGAGCTCCAGAAACGTCTGGCATTTTTTTTTTTCGTCAGTGACTCGTTTCATCTTTTGTATTAAACTATGCGACCAGACGGTATGCCTTTCAACAATCGACTTCAACAGCTCTCGATTGCGCGTGCGATTGGCACAGATTATACACTCGTTTCCAGTTATATTGGGAGGTTTATTCTCCCTACATGATTGCGTATGCAGGTTATATGCAATGGATAAATGCGAAGCATACGTTGCGAACAGCGACTAGTTTTCTGGACTGATACTTTTTCTTTGCGAGTTTCTTTTGCGTCATTCCTTTTGCGTCATTTTTAAAACGAAGTTCAGCTATCGCGGGACCATACCATTGCAAAAAAAGAAAGAAAGAAAATACGACCTGTCTCCTATGAGGACAATCCTACTCCTCGATCCGCGCCCTACTTACGTGAAGGGCAGTATGTACCCAATCCCGCTATCTCTTACGTGAGGCGAATCGCGCTTCCACACGTCATTCCGCTCGTGACGTCATTGACGCGCAGACAACGATGCGCCTTGACGTACGTATGCGCGGTCAAATTTTAAATGCATAGCATTTTAGTAACTCACAATGTCACGCGGCGTTGGCGTGCGCTGTCGTAGTCCGCAAGCGCGCCTTGTCGTAGTCCGCGTCCGCAGCCAGGAAGAAATAACAGTTTCCGGCGCCCGGTTTCGAACCCATGACGCCGCGGGCGGAACGCAAGGTGCCCGGCGCACAACCGACCGAGCCACGAAACCGACACAGATTTCGATGCACCGAACGCGCCTTATATCCTTCACTCATTTCTCGTTTGTTTCGAAAGCGCCACAAGTTGTCCCGCGCTTCCAAAAGATGGCGACACGGGTCCCGCGATCAAGAGATACGACTTGCCGGCGCACCCCCTCGGAAATGCTGTGCATTTGATCGTGCCCCTCGCGAGGGGGATGTCTTTTTAAATGCATAGCATTTTAGTAACTCACAATGTCACGCGGCGTTGGCGTGCGCTGTCGTAGTCCGCAAGCGCGCCTTGTCGTAGTCCGCGTCCGCAGCCAGGAAGAAATAACAGTTTCCGGCGCCCGGTTTCGAACCCATGACGCCGCGGGCGGAACGCAAGGTGCCCGGCGCACAACCGACCGAGCCACGAAACCGACACAGATTTCGATGCACCGAACGCGCCTTATATCCTTCACTCATTTCTCGTTTGTTTCGAAAGCGCCACAAGTTGTCCCGCGCTTCCAAAAGATGGCGACACGGGTCCCGCGATCAAGAGATACGACTTGCCGGCGCACCCCCTCGGAAATGCTGTGCATTTGATCGTGCCCCTCGCGAGGGGGATGTCTTTTTTGATTGGGGCCAATTATAATTAACGACAAAATATCGTCACAGCGCTCATCCGGCCAGTCACTCGCCGATAGAAACAGAAACAAAGGAGGTAGACGCACTGTAGGTACGGACCCACTGTAGGTAGACTAATGGGAGGCTCTTGAGCAGCGCATGCGCATACGAAGAGGGCGAGCAGTACGAGAAGGGAAGACGGAAAGAGGACGAGCGCGCAGCCAGGGGTCCACGAGACGCGTGCTTCCCGTGTTCTTTGGGCTGCCCTGCTCCGGTGCTGCTCCGGGGCGCCAGAACAGAGAGCGATTGTAGACGGCGGCCCGCGCGCCACGAGGCCGCACGTGCAGGCACCGATGCACTGTCTGTGGGTGGGCGCCGCTTCATTGTCCCGAGGTGGCGCTCTGCCCTCTGCCCTGCCCGTTCTCCGGCGCCGCAGATGAGCCAGGACCCCCCCTCCCACAACTGCTGTGTCCTCTTTAGTCTATTCCCCTTTCGTCTCGCCGTTCCCCTTTTGTGTGTGCGTGTGTGTATCTCATTCATTCTTTCTAGAGAGAGGCTATCGAGCCCTTACTCATCTCTGTTGTCTTCGAAGTGACCGGCTGCCACTGAGGAATTTATGGCGGCCTCATTCCAGGAAAGCGAGGGTGCGGGCTCTCTGCTTGCGCTTTATTTGATTGGGGCCAATTATAATTAACGACAAAATATCGTCACAGCGCTCATCCGGCCAGTCACTCGCCGATAGAAACAGAAACAAAGGAGGTAGACGCACTGTAGGTACGGACCCACTGTAGGTAGACTAATGGGAGGCTCTTGAGCAGCGCATGCGCATACGAAGAGGGCGAGCAGTACGAGAAGGGAAGACGGAAAGAGGACGAGCGCGCAGCCAGGGGTCCACGAGACGCGTGCTTCCCGTGTTCTTTGGGCTGCCCTGCTCCGGTGCTGCTCCGGGGCGCCAGAACAGAGAGCGATTGTAGACGGCGGCCCGCGCGCCACGAGGCCGCACGTGCAGGCACCGATGCACTGTCTGTGGGTGGGCGCCGCTTCATTGTCCCGAGGTGGCGCTCTGCCCTCTGCCCTGCCCGTTCTCCGGCGCCGCAGATGAGCCAGGACCCCCCTCCCACAACTGCTGTGTCCTCTTTAGTCTGTTCCCCTTTCGTCTCGCCGTTCCCCTTTTGTGTGTGCGTGTGTGTATCTCATTCATTCTTTCTAGAGAGAGGCTATCGAGCCCTTACTCATCTCTGTTGTCTTCGAAGTGACCGGCTGCCACTGAGGAATTTATGGCGGCCTCATTCCAGGAAAGCGAGGGTGCGGGCTCTCTGCTTGCGCTTTATTTTCAGCGCTTTTAGCGTTGCTGCACGGCGGGACGAAGAGTAAAAACGAAACGATGCCCGACGAGAAAACGCACTCGTGTGGCCCACCCTTGACGGAATGCCGCGACGCGAATGAATGCACTCAAAACTTCCGCAAAGGTTCGCACTTCTTACAGACCTAGTGACGATATCGGGTGAAGCGATGCTATAATACAATGGTACCACGGTTGTTTCTACAGTTACCGTGTTTCGCACCTATTTTTACGACTTTTAGTTGTCATTTACTCGGCTCTGTTGCAATTCTACGTTTCTGCATGCGTGTGTGTGTGCGAAACCACGACAAGCTCTCGATGTTTTCTACTTTATTAGCATGCCTGGCTACGACGGGCTTCGGTTGCCCCTCGAAGCAATCAGCCCAGCCGCATTTGCCGAATCTTTCGTGTTGGTCTCTTCAATTAAGCAGAAACAGTCTGAAAGCTTTTAGCGGCTGGGTAGAGAAGAACGCAGCTCAGTTACGTTTGGCACGGTTCTGACACAAGCTTGGAA
Organism: Haemaphysalis longicornis; assembly: GCF_048455015.1. Taxonomy (NCBI): domain Eukaryota; kingdom Metazoa; phylum Arthropoda; class Arachnida; order Ixodida; family Ixodidae; genus Haemaphysalis; species Haemaphysalis longicornis. The sequence continues at coordinate 223,710,751 of NW_027526295.1, read as the reverse complement.
TAATAGTAATAACAAACAATCAATCAATCAATCAATCAATCAATCAACAATCAATCATTAATTAGCGTGCCCGGGGTGCCTTTGTGCTGGTGCACGGAAACAAAAACACATGAAACATGGTGCACATACCCCCCCCCCCCAAAAAAAAAAAAATAAATAAATAATCGTACTTTGGAGCTAACCCTAACAGTTGCACCGCATAGTTTCGGCCACGTCGTATACGGCGGCACATCATTAAACAATGTTGCAGAATCCATAGCGCATGCGACACGGGCAGAGAGAAGAAGGGACGCCACAGAGCGCTGTGTTCTGTCCTTTCTTCCATCTGAACATGTTGTATGCGGGAAGAACTTTGCAAAATGGCCACACCAACTTTCCTAGGAATTCGTACTCCTGAAACAAACGCCATGATTGTTGCGTTCTTAAACAGAGAAATAAGCCATCCTAGACGAAGTAAAATACGAGTATTTTATTTATTTATTGCTCTTTACAAGCGTGCAGACACGTTTAACCGTATCAGGCCGAACAAAAATGTAAGCCTGATATTAAAGAAAAAGTAGTCAGCAAGTGCTGATCGAGCCCGCTTTCGGCGCGCGTTGAAGATCCCCAGGTGGTCAAAAGTAATCCGCAGCCCTCCACTACGGCGCACCTCATCGCCTGTGTAGCGTCGGCGCACTGAACACCATAATAAAATAAAATAAAAAATAGCAATCAAACTTCTGAGCTCCCTGTTCGTCGCAACGACGTGACAGCCCCCTTGCGGTCGTAAAAGGCGCCAAAATAATAGGCGCGTGTACTCATGCGCCGATTCGTTTCCTGCCGCTGTAATAGCACAAAATTCTTATCGTACACGCGCGCGTACACAGAACCTAAAGAGAATGTGACTTTCTCAACATATTCGAAATCCTGAAGCCTAAAACACTCTACTTGTGTCACAAGTACTCGCTACACGAATTCACGCAAAGCACTGAATACGACAGCGTACGCCGCATGTGCGGATACATCCCCCGGCACATTTTTAGGCTCGCAACAGTTTACTCTTCCCGGGACGCAGTTTACCCGAAGGCTCACGCCACGAGAAAAAAAAAGGCGGGAATTTCGAGGAACCCATTATTTGGAACGCGTGGTAGCAAAACGTCTGGCTGCAACAAGGCGGAGGCCTACTTTAAGGAGACACCAATGCGTTCCACGCCCGTGATTCCAGCGTTTCGATTGGTCGATTTCCCATGTCGTCAGCGTTAAAAGTCCCGCAATGTGAACAGTTCGACCGAGGGAATACGTGAGTGAGAAGACCCCGGCGCCGTTCTTATCTCGGTGGCGGCGCTGAGCAGCGAAACGCGTGAATGCGGCGTGCAGTAGCGGGGTGCGTTTTACGGCTTTGTCGGAACCTTTGTGGCCGGTCGTTTGCGCCTCGTCTTCACATGGTTCGGACCGCCGTTTCGCAGGTGTCCGCACAAAGCGGACGAAGAAGCAGCGCAGCTAGCGGGCATTCCCGCGCGGCTCGGGAGCTCGACAGAAAATCTCCGCTGCCTGTCGAATCCCGCTGCTGACTACAATTCGGCGATTGAATGATTAGCTTTACAGTTAGGTTTATCGCACAAACACCCGATAACCGTCGTGTAGCCTTCGCACGAATGGCAAACTCGGCTCGGCCAAATCTGTTTCACTAACAATCGATTCGTGCGCGCGGCGCGTACTAGGGTTGCCCGACTTGTACGCTTCATTATATATAAGGGCAGTGAAGATTTCACGCTTTCACGGCGTTATTATTTAACCCAGCAAGCGCGGTAAGTGATGAGGGACACAAATAGGACAATCATTTCTATGTCATCTTTTAAAAAGTAAATTCGAGTAATAATAGAAAGTTAGAATGCGGCGGCACGGACGTCATCAAACATGCACACGAACACACATGCGCACACGCAGCACATACACGTAGCTAGTACACTTCGTGTGGTTATTAAGCAACTATATTGTTGTAATGGTGAGGCAACAGCCTGGCTACTGTGTTGGTTATGCAAGAGCAACGAACACCCTCGGAGCGCGCTCTGTTTCGTCGTCCCATCTTCGCGCTCGTCACACAGGATGCTTGTCCCGCTGCACAGACACGCAGAGCAGCATTTTGTAAAGGCGGGCTCCGCGTGGCAGGCATGATTGTGCGCGCACTTGTCCCCATACCTCTCGCTACGTGCGCCGACGCAAGCAGGAGTCCCTTTTCTTCAACTCGCCGACGTGACTTGGCTTGGCGAAAGCCCAACTTCGTATGCTTACTCGCACCTTTGACGATTTTCAACGCTCCTCTTTCTCCACCACTCTCCTTCATCTTTTTGCTCAACGTGGCGCTCGACGAGACAGGCATCCAAAAACGGAAGCGCCGCACAAGCAAAACTGCAACTCTCCCCATCATTTTTTTTTTTAGTTTTTCGCAAAGTGAGTAGTGTGAAGGGTGCCTTGCTGCTAGCGCAACACGTCAACGCTGGCGGCGTAACGGCATCAGCGCTATAGATTGGAAGCGGCACTAGCGATCGGTTGAGCATCGGCACTGTCTGGCGCCCCGTAACCCTGAACGCGGCAGTATTCGTGCGCTGTTCAAGCAGCCGCAGCAGCAGCTGCGGCTGTGGGAAGACTCGAGGCCCGAGATAGCCGGTGCGAGCCCTTGTCTTTCCCAGAAGGGGGTTTTCGCCAGACGGAGAGGGCTGGAGGAAGAAGGAGGAGGAGTCGTTCATCTTCATCCCAGTCGGCGCACTTCAAGGCCAGACGTTTTGACGGCAGCAGCTGTCAACGTAGACGCCCGTGAATGGACGCTCGAATTGAAAACGCGGCTGCAGTCTGTCGCGTTTTCGAAAAGGCCGCCCGCCCCCTTTCTGTTTTCGCGCCTGGCTGTGCGGCTCTTTTAATTCCTGCCCCGCTGTGTTACGGGTGTTACGTGGCGTTGCGCCCCGTTCTTCTCTATTCTTTTTATCTGAAAAGGTACGAACAAGGGCTGGGTGAGAATTCGCGCTTCTGGAAAGAACGTGTGTCGGCCTTGCTTTGTAGGGGGAAAACACTGTTATTTAAGTACCCACATACGTTTCTCGTTCAATATTGTATGCCTCGGCGCTTTCTTTCACATAGATGGGAATATCGCCGTTTTAACAGGCGCTGACAGCATCACTTCTTTGCACTTATAAAAAAAAAAACCTTTAAACGACGTCTTTAAGTCCTCAAGTTTCAGACAAGTGTCCTTGTCCAGGGCGCTTTTTAAACTTATGAATTCATGGTTATATTTATAGGATGCATGGTAGTATAATAAAGATATACATTTTTTTCTAGTTGTAAGCTCACTTGATAATACCAATTAACATATAGTGTACGCAAAACGCGACCTTATGTCAGGCTTCAGCACAAACCACAACTGCATCTCGGTCGTGTTTTGACGGCACACCGAGCGGTGGTACTCCTGTCTTGGCAGACCCGAACAAGAGAGTATATGCGAAACACTTATAGGGCCAACCAGGGATTTGTACACACACCCCCGACACCCCCTAACACCCCCCCAGAAGGATTTGGACACACCCCCAAAAAGATTTCACATGGATTTAAACCACCCCCCCCCCCCCAACAGGCCCTCAATACCCCCCCCCCCCCTACACACGCACACACACAGGAATATTTCGACACCCCCTCAAAATTGAAATGCTAGATAAACTCCTGGGCCCAATATCCTAAAATACTGCATACGAAATTCGCGAATCGAATACCAATCGAATACGATGCAATGTTCGAATGGTGTTTCGAATGTTCGCGCCACCGCTTTTACAACAAGCCTTATTCATTATTCACAAAGAAACGGCGAGTGAAGTTCGGTCTGCTTAACGCACACATTCCATTACTTAAAGTTCAAGTACGCTCAGAACGACTTACGAAACGCGAATCACACAAGAGCGGCTAAACTCGCGAGGAGGGCATGATGGATACAGCTCCGCGCGGAATCACAGACCGGCGTCCCTGCATCCGGAAGTCTCGGAGCAGCTTCAATTCTTTTTCCCTCGCCTTCACGCGCTGTGTGTGCCAAGATGGCCGGTGGGTAGCCCTGATAGATATAGTGGCTTCTGCCTCGGAACAAAATTGCCTTCTAAAGCAACAATCCGTCTTTCCTCGAGGTTGAGATCCCACAGCCACACCTTCCTACTCAGCTTCTTGACCCGTGGGAAGTGTCCATTGTTGCTTCATTCTTTTATTTTCCTTGCTCTCCTTTACGTAGCGCAAAGCGTCGCTCCGGCTACGCGCTCGTATGAGGTGTAGGCGGTGAATGAACGCCAGCGCTACCTCGGGCGAAGCGAGAGTGAGATGGCCGGCGCAACCGAAACAGGGCGCATCTCGCATGCGGCGAAGGGAAGAAGGCTCTCGGCGCTTCTTATTTGCTCCCCGTGCGTTTACGCTGCCCAGCTGCGGGGGAGCGTCGCTGGCCGGGCGTGGATTTCTCCGAAGAGCATCGGCGTGAGCCCCCTCCGCCGCAATTCAGGAGCAGGTGTACGCAGCTGCTTCGTTTGCCCTTACGGCGAGCATTGTTCGTTCTGTTAAGTATTTCTCTTTCTGATTTTTTTGGCCGCATAGAGCACGGAGGAGAAGCTGGTGAAATGTCGCAGTGAACCAACTTCTATTTTACTAAGCGCGTCTAGAGCGGCATCATAATATGCAACAACCACATAATCATCGTCATCGTCTTTTCACCGTCATCATCGTAATAATAATCATCATCACGATGTATCAGCGTTTTGAATTCCATTGCAACTGCAAAAAAAAAAAAAAAAAAAACGTGCCTCATATTAGCTGATCGGTAGTTCGTGTCTCACTGATCACCTGGATTAAAGCTGTTCAGTTGCGTGACTTCGTTGGCGAGGTTGTGAGAACGAAAGGTATAGAGAAAAACCAATGGGAAGGCTTTCTTGCGAGCGTTTGCCACCGGCGCTTTGCTCGAAGAAAAGCTAAGACGCGAGTATAAGGTATAGCAACTAGTTACGGGGACATTAAATACGGTATTTGTGGAGGCTATATATTGAGTGTCATAAAGGGCCTGTCATTGTCACATGAAAACGGGCAAACTATTTTTTTTCTTGCAATACTTGGAATGGGTTATTTGGGCTATCAACTTGTATATTTAGGGTCGGTGCAAAACTTCGTTACACAGTAACTACCAAAGAAAACGAGCCGGCAGTATATATACCTTCCACTGGCATCACCATCGAAGTATTTGAGTTGTATATTTCGAAAGCAATATCTCAGAAATTTTCGCGACAAAATCAATGGAAACCGGTAACCTCAGTTTTTGTAGTTTGTGAACTAGCGCTACTCGAACAGTGTTTGCCTGGAATGATACCTACATTTCAGCGGTAACCATAAATTAGGTAATGCGTGATATCATACCTATAAATCAGCATTCTTCAATTTATGATAACCCCCGCTATGAAGAGCTTGTAGTGGTTTACTGATATTGCCCTAAATAAAAGAGAAGCCAACCAAGACGAATTTTCTTCGTGTATAGTTGCAGTCAGTATTTCGTAGACGCCTATTTCCCAAATGCTCACTGTTTGGAGACTCTAAAGCTAACCTTTCAGTCAACAGCAGAACATCCTTTGAACGACAAGGGTGCGCTTGACCATCACTATTATCTTTTCTTGTGTGTGCGATTTCTGTGTCGTCTCTCATTCTTTGCGAACAGTTTGCAGTCTGTCTGCCACAGTTCGCACGTCAGTTTCAGTCCGTTCAAAAATCGTCCTGTGAAAACCTTGTGGTGGCACCATCAATCCCGCATCACCGTGACGGAAATACGGTAACGCGGATAAAAAGCCGGTAAAGCAACCATTCTACTCGATCTTCTGTTAATTTTATTACCTTGAGCCTGCCTGGACGCGTTTTCGTGCGCAGCACTTTGGCGGCCGCTACTGTGATTTGACATCGGTGTCGGCGCGTCGGGTCATAACCGAGTGAGCGAAGACAGAAAGAAAACGCTGAACGAAGGTGTGCCTAAAGTGTGAGGGGGAGGCCGTGAGATAAGCTGGGCGTTGGCGGCGCGCTGCGGGATGACGCCATAGCAGCGCGCGTTGTCGTGCGCCCGATGATGATATGCGTTCACTTCCTGAGACGCAGCTCGCGCTGCCGACGCAGACTTGCCATCGCTGCCGTCGAGAGAACCCGCGAGGGAGTGCTGCCTCAGCGCGCTGCAGCACTCAGGAGTGAGTGTTGCACGAGGCAACCGGTGGATGTGCTCCACGTCCTTCTCGTTGCGTGGCTCATTCGAACCACGTGACAGTTGCGCGGGAGGTTCAAACACGATTTGCAACAGCATGCTCGGCGACGGCGACGCGCTGCGAGATAACGGCAGAGTAGCGTGCGCCGCCGTGAATTCGCTAATCACGCGATCACTTTCCGAGACGCAGCAGCTATGCGCTGTGACCGAGAAGACTGCGGTTCGCGCTGCGCACAAATTTCGCATTTGGGAGTATAGTAATCGTCAGTGCTTTTTTTTGGGGTGTGCCTTTTCGTTAGATTTTGCACAATTTTTTTTAACGAAAGTGTTCGATGTGTTATATTCAAATGAGATAAAACTGGCGTGACACGTCTGCCCCTCCTTTTTTTTTTTTTTTTTTTCACGGGTTACGTTCAAGTGTACTCTTTATGTTCTATTTTTAAATTCCACTTGAAGTCTGCAGAAATTACTTTCGGCGCGCTGCGCGTACACATATGTCGCATGGAACTCGAAATGCCTTCACATTGACAAACGCCGGCTCGTATACCTCAAAACGCGTATTCGCATAAATTAGCTCTATTGTAGACATTGTTGTTAGCATCTATTGTTCCAATTCTTTTTTTTCGCGCCACTGCCACTCCGTCGGGTACATTGCCCTTTTTGGAGCAAGGGGGCCATGGATTCGTTGACACTGATTAACGACCTTTGTATATAAATTTCGTTCCTCTCTTATTGTACTGTTGTTTCGCTTACTTCCTCCTCGAACAGTTGTTGTTACGAGGTTCCGTGTTCTCTGTGACATTAATTGTTATTCGGAGCAAGTTATTCAAAGCAGCCGCAGCGCGTCTGGCCTTGCGCCATTAAATATATTTATGTTTTTACATACGCCGTCGCGGGAGGTCAGCCGAGCCATCATTGGTTCATTACCGGCAGCCGTCAAACTTAAAAAAAAAGATAAACGGAGCAGAGCCACTCACATATCAATCTAACAAACGTGACGTCGCCCTCGTCCGCATTAGCTCCTTCAGTATTAGCTTTGTTCTGACTGTCGTTCTCTTTCTCAGTCCCTCGTATTCTCTCCACTGCGAGCAGCCGTCCGTCGCCGAAACAATTGACGGCGAACGGCGAAGGCTTCCACCGCAACGACGCGTCATTAATTGCCGGCAATTAAACAGCGACACCCGCCCCCTTATCTCGACGGCGCTTAAAGTCGCGCAGAAGCAGAGAGCGTTAACCTGTCGTTCAGGTGCAAAGGGGAATAAGGCGGCCGGTCGCAACAACACCTTCCGCTCTCCCGTCCATCGCTTCCTGCTCGCCACGCACGGCTGTGGAGGAGGAGGACGCGGCGGCGTCTTCAGAGACGACCCGCGCCCGGGCACGCGCGAAATTGCTTTCACCTGTTGGCTGCGTTGGTGGCGCCGAGCCAAACTGGAGCAGCGTCAAGAGCCTCCGACGACGAGGAAGATGAGGGAGTGTCGTCGGACGCGCAGACGCGTCGCGTTCCGGCGGTGGCCGCTGTTTTTTCACGCTACGAGGCCCCGGGAGAAAGGATACACGCTGTGTCCCCCGCTCCGACGGGCACGGGACGTCTGCGCCGTGGGCCGAGAATAGGACCCAGGCGGAGGTCAGGGAACGCACGCCCAGGCAGCGATATGCTTCTCACCGGAGTACACGCACGCACGTGGACGCGCTCCCCGTCGCATGCCAGCCATGTCACGCTACGATACACACCTCTAGTGCACCTCTCCTTCCTAAGCTGCTGACTGCGCAGTCACTGTGGACACGGGACACGCGTATGCAAGGAGATCGCCGGACGCTTAAGGGGCACGGTCGAACGGTCTGCTTGGGAAGGGAGGTTAGAAGCGCCCTTTAAATCTCGTGCAGTCATCCGTGTAGGCGCTACGCAAGGAGGCTTTCGAAATTATTTTCTAGCTCACCTGAACCCCCCCCCCCCCCCCCTCCCAAAAAAAAAAAAAAAAGAAGCAGAGGAAAGACTTAAATACAGCTGCGCTTGTGCAAACTAAAGAAAAACGATTCCGCTATCACAAATGCAATTTACAAGAAAAAAGAAAAACTAATTACCCTTAAAAGGATTACATGGCTTTGATCAGGCACGTGTCTTCATTGTTAGGCATCCAATGTACTTTTACAGTTTCCATCGTCATTTGGTCTTTTGCTTGAGGGTTTAATACCTATGGCACAAAACTCCGGATAGCATCCGCATGAACTTCAGGGTTTTGACATCGAAGAATAGGCCCGCCTTTTCTGGTAATCTCTCCGCTTACCCACGTGGATACTATACACATGTCAGGGTATGCCGCTGGTACGTAATATCGACTGATTGAAATTCCGAAATCTCTGTTGTTTGCTCCTATTTTGTTTCGTATTTCGTGTTTTGATTACAGCCCGTGTTTAACACCAAATTTAGGAACTCTGTTTTTCAGTGCCCTGACCACTCCTAAAAAAGCAAAAAGGTACTGCAGTATAAACATTGCATAGAAAGCGTCTTGCGTGCGTTAAAAAAAAAAAAAAACTATTCTTTTTCATCTTTTCTCTCTTTCTTTTTGCGATTGGGGAGACCCGATGTGGTCGCCTGTATGAACGGGTTTAAAAGCAACACACAAATAGCAAACTGCAAAACCGTGGAGATGACTGATATGAAATTAGGGTGGTGGAGGCAAAGCGGAGACGAGGACATAACCTACAGCAGACACTGTCCTTGAAGAACAAAATTTGATTTACTTAGTGCTGCCACTAATACCAGCCCTAAAATAAGAGAATCCTTAGGTATCCCTACGACAAGATGGCACGTGCCATCACTCAGATACGAAGGGGAGGCCAAAATAAATAAATAAATAAATAAATAAATAAATAAATAAATAAATAAATAAATAAATAAATAAATAAATAAATAAATAAATAAGTCAATCAATCACTCACTCAGTCACTCACTCAATCAATCAATCAATCAATCAATCAATCAATCAATCAATCAATCAATCAATCAATCAATCACGCTTCCCCGGTCACCGGATGTTTTCACATTCCACGTCCAGTACAGCTATCTTTTCTATGCAGTTTTTCTTTGCCGTCACGATGTCTTTGAGCCTCAACGCAGACCTAACAACGAGAAATTTGTACACACTGCATGACAAGTTCTAAAAGGGGAGGGTGTTTATCAATTACAGTGCGAAACTAACCCCGTTGAAAGGGCCGTATTGCTCTGAGGGCCGCTTTGAGAATCGCAGCCCAGCCACCTCAGAATAAAAAGTGCGCTGGAGTTGCACGAGCGGGATCTGAGGCTAGTTATTTTCCAAGGGCTCGTGCATTGACACGTAATTGTGTTTGTGTTGCGCCCACACGATTCTAAATAGCTTTGTGTAGCCCCGGTTTTAGTCTAATTTGTTGGAATTTAACGTATTCCGGCGCAGTTACATTCTACAATGAATCGAGAGAGCTTAGCGATTCGACTTCATTCATGTAAGATTTAAACTCGGAGTTTAGCGGAATGATGCGTCTGCAATCCTCATGCATTGTAGAAGATGGCTTCGCTTCGGATTGATTAAACTTTTTACACGAATACCCCACCTCCTCCTTCTTTTTACAGTTGGAAATAAGGGGTTTGGAACCTGAGACGTTTGGAACCTTATGCTAGACAGAACCTATCCTTGAGCTATCGCCTGATTGCGTATGT
>NW_027526295.1:223672833-223700728 GCF_048455015.1 Haemaphysalis longicornis | reverse complement strand
TGAGGCGTTTGGAACCTTATGCTAGACAGAACCGATCCTTGAGCTATCGCCAGATTGCGTATGTGCTTCTTTTTCTTCTTTTTTTTTTTTCGTGTGTGCCTGTGTGTCCGAGCAGTTATGTGTAAGTGAGAGTTCTTTTCATGTATCTTCATATCACCTTCACCCCAATCTGGTGTAGAAAGTAGGGAGGCTAGCCTCGCTGACCTCGCCTGCCCATTACAGATCTCTCTCTCTCTCTCTCTCTCTCTCTCTCTCTCTCTCTCTCTCTCTCTCTCTCTCTCTCTCTCTCTCTCTCTCTCTCTCTCTCTCTCTCTCTCTCTCTCTTTACGCTTGGCCATAACGGCGGTTTCGATTTCTTTCATTCCTTTATTTTGTGTGTGCTTGGGCAGGTGACCTGATACACGCATGTCGATTGAAGAAAGTGGCTGGAACAAACACTCCTGGGCGATACAAACGGAACATGCCTGGGCCGCATGCATGCTGCCTTAACGCTCTCTTGCGTCCAGTTCACTCCCGCTGCATATCTCGGCCGCCGTGGCCGTGGCGCTTTTGCAGGAGGCATGATGAATGCTCCGAAGCGGCGATACGCCAGGTCTAATTACCTGTCAAGCGATGGGCGAACGAGGGCGCGGGGGTTCTTTGTGTCTGAAGAGAAGCTCTCGCTCTTCCGTCCCCTCCTCACCTTCTTCAGTGATACGCATATCTGTCCGTCGGGTCAAGAAGAAAGGGAAGGGAAGAGGGAGAGAGAGAGACGTTTCCTCCTCCTCTTCCGTGATGGAGGGAGAAAGAAATAAAGATGGACCGTCACGTTCTCCTTTTCCTGATTAAGTACTTACGCGTCTGCCCGTCCCATCTCCCTGCCCGGCTTGTAATGAGCCCTTGGGACTGCTCGCGGGGCCGATCCCCCCAAATGTTTCACGTCGCACGGTAGACCTCCTCACTTATTTTTTATACAGCTTTAATCGTTTATAAGCGATGTCGGGTTGAAGAGACGCAAAGGAACTAGTCGAGTTTGCCTGTTTATTTAATTTTTATGCTATTTTTGTTTTGAATATGATTTTTAGCATGGCGGTGCCATCCTTGGAACCTCTGGGCGTGGCCGATATGGTTGTCAAACCTTACCGAGCCTTGGAGAAGTGACTGCGGTGCTCTGCAAGATTGATCGACGATGGCTAACCACTCCTTCAAACGCCCTTGTCGGCGTTGATCAAGGTTGCTGAACGACATTTCAGGAGCGAATCGTGACAAGCGCGCAGCCGTACGTAGCTTTCCAGGTTAACTGGCCTGCGAGGAGCCACTGCGTGGGAAAATGAGTGAAAGCGATTCAAGACTCCGTGTTAAGCCCCCCTGGCCCCCCGCCTTTTCCGCACGTGGCAGGCTGTAGCCATATGGTTTCGGGGATGAATTATGCGATGCGCAAAACAGCGCCTCAAAACTTTTTCAACGTTGAAAGAAAGCGGTGCAAAAATGTTCCATGGCGTCAGCTTGAAGCAGTGATGGATTCAAGAAATGGGGTAATGGGGACAATCGCTGGAATCCAGAGATATGAAAGCTATCAGCCGTAACTCTACGGGCAGCAACTTTTGACGACAAAATCGTTGAGAGTTCTGCAAAGTATGTTTGCATTGTCGGTGCTCAGTGAAAATGTTCGCTCTGTGTGGAAATTCCACTTCTTCGTTGCTTCTACTGGGTTCCTGAGTGGGCTGTCTTTTGAGCGATGTTGACAGCAGTTCGCGCCCACAACCAGCATGGCGCCCTTTGCTCCTCTGCCTGTTACATATTTAACCCTTCTTAAACGCTAGCTGCACCACCATTCGGTCGACCCTAACGTCCACTCCGCTTGCCGGTCTGCTACGTCCGACGAACCACGAATGTACTCGCGAGTGTTGGCAAGGAACGTTTCACACTAGTTTATTCGATTCCATTAAATGCGCGAACAATGTAAATGCTCGCTTCTTCTAGTTATTAGGGATCGTTTTGCCAGCCCTTAAAACTCCTTTTCCCCCTGTTCCGTCGTTCGACACAACGGCCGCAGCCTCCGCGGCGAGACGCGTAACCGAGTTTGCGCGCATGCGCGATGACGTCGTGATATGGTCGCGCGGCGTTTAGTCATAAAAACGAGAGCAGATATGCCGCGCAGGGAACCCATAGCTCAGGGTCTAACAGGAAGGCGAGGCGGTCGTTCGTCGGGACACATCCCACCTGCGGCGTGCAGCTGTGGCGGCCGCCCGCTTCGGCATCTGTGCCGGCAAGACGACCGGCTATAATAATTCACACCGCCGAAGATTTCCGAGAACGCTCCGAGCTGCCCGAGAGTATTCCCGGTCGACCGTCGGCTCCCTCTACACCCCGACCGCGTGTAATGTAACGTCGTGCCGCAATCCTCCTCCTCCTACACCCTTCCGTTGAACGCCACCGAGGAAATGAACGGGCTCGGTAGCATGTTTACGCGAGATTTTCTTTCTTTTTTTTTTTTTGTTTTCTTCGCTGCCGCCTTAACGAGACTACTCAACAATGGCGCGCTTTGTTGTCGGTCGATAGAAAGGGCCAACGGAACGTCAGATAATGACGTGTCGTGCGGGTATTTTGCTATTTTGCAGGCGACGCTTCGCCACGCCATCGCAAGCCTGCAGCAGCGACCGCTTAGCGCGTCCAATTAGTTTACGGCAGCTCGTTCCTGAAAGGTCGGTGGCTGTGCCGGGAGTAAATGGCGCTAAATTCGTGACTCGGTGGGCTTGCGCGGTTCCATGCCCGCAACATTGCGATGCGGAAAAGGTACTCCGCGCACTCTGTTCGCGGGCTATTTTTAAAGGCGTTGGGGGTACGCCACGCCGCAGGGCACTCTTATAAGCCTGTATATCGCGTCTCGCAAGTAACTCACCCTTCTAATTTTTTTCACTGAACGCGAGAGATGTTGTGAACGGGAACACTGCCCTATGTGTAAGAATGGTGCCGCCTGAAAAATTGTATTGTTAAAACGCATTCTTCAGGTCCTGCCGGTGCGTAATCCGCGTTCGTTGGCAGCTCAAGGGATTATTATGGTGGTATTGGGTTGTTATTACCTTCGTATCGCGGTGACATGTGTCATATTGTTCTTGCAAGTCAAACAATATGACACATGTCACCACCATGGTATAATCATTCACAACTGCTTTGAGATAGTTTATTGGCGACAACGAAAAATGGTTACTCAACTAAACGCAAGGGAAAGTAATTGTTCGCGATAAATGAAATGATGAAAGAAAAATTATCTTCACAACATCAGTATGCGGCCTACACGGGATGAGAATTCGTAGCGTACAGTGGAAGCAAATCCAACAGCCTTGCGCGGACGACGCACCGTTCAGCCAGTAACAAATGTGGGCCTTTCTTGGAATCGCACGTAGACGAATATCGACGCAAAAAAGTTCGCAGAGCGCAAGGTGTGTTCGATTGCTCTCGGTGCGTTCAGCCGAAGCGGGACCCTGCGCCCGCCTGATCGAGTTCTCCGAACTCCGGCTCCAATATTGAGAGATTGCGGAAACGGGTACGTGCCGCCAGGTATGGCCGCCTTGGCGACGCATAAACCACGTACGTGAGGAGGAAGCAGCAGGGTGCATCGACTACCCTACGGAGAACTGCATTCACCACGAGCTTTTCTCGGTCACGTTTGGTGCGTGTACTCGGTGACTGAAGAGTGGGCTGCCTGCGAACCTGCGTTATATTGATGTGCATGTGTGGGGTGCAGTAATTTCCCTACACACCCCCTAGGGGGTGTGTAGACTTCCCCCCCTCTCTCCCTCCCTCCCTTGAATCTCTAAATTTTACTCAGGTCGATTCTTGTAATAAACATCTGGGCAGTTTTGTCAAGCCCCAGTAAAAGGAGAAGTGAAATACCACGTTATCGCACGTTGAGAAATGGTGAGATATTTAAAAACTGAATACTGACCTGTTTCGGTAAAAACTGAATGTCTAAAAAATAAGTGTTTTTTTTTGTTCAAAATAAATAGAAAACGCCTCACCCCAGGTGTATATTGAGAAATGGGGAAATATACGTCACGGGGATAAGCATTCGGTTAATAGAGGTCTATTATTTAACAAGTGGACTAACAAAGAAACAGTTCGTATAGTTTATCTAGCCTCCCCCACTGAGCCATTGAGACAAGACACCCCTTCTTGATTAGATTCCTGGGTAAACCCCTGGTGTGTACTGGTCGTTAGTGCATGGTAGGCAAGGTCCGCTATGATATGTCCGCCTATGCAAAACAGCCGCAGTTTGTGTGGGGAGGCACTTTGTAAATGCTGCATGCGTGCAGTACGTTACAGCTTTCTCGCGAGATGGTAGGAAAAGTGGGCGGAGTAATTGTTTTGGATTTTGCACTTCAATTTCAGGCGAGAAGATCTTCGGAAAACAGTGTGCGTTTGCGGAGAAATCTTTCCAGGCCTGAAGAAACCTTTTTCAAAAATTTACATACACGATTTACGGTGCACGCATCTGTCGAAGCGCAAGTGTTACAATTATCTCCTAGAGAAGATATTTCATGCGGTACGCTGTGATGTTTTTGCTTCAAAACGAGGAGGAAAGAATGCAACGTGGGCATGTGCTATGTGCGCACACATGGGTATTGGTGGATGAGTTCCCGCATATAGCATAATAAAATATCCACGTTTCCCTTTGTTATCAATCCCACGTGTGGATGTGTGTCTAGTGTGCGCGAGAATCTGTCTGGAGCAGCAATGGCATGTCTTACTGATGTCTTACTGAATGCCGCAGTACTTGAATACGAAACCCGCAACGCAATTACAGCAGACCCGCGATAATTCAAACTCTAAGGAACCCGAGGATTTTATTTGAATTATCGGAAGTTTGAATTATCAGAAGTTCTTATAAATATGGTTCGGGGAAACATAAACTTTTGTTGTATTGAAATATTCGCATATATTTAATAACACAACAGTTCACGCACAGTACTGAAGTGCTGTTCACGCTTTGCAAAAAAAAAAAATCATGAATGAATGTTTTGTCTTTGCATGGGAGTTCGACACAAATTTTTCGATGGCAAATGTCTCACTTTGACACGTGTATGCAGGTAATTGGCTTGATATCTGAGTGTTACTGATACAAGGATGCAAACGTGCTGCTACTAGCGGCAAATGCAGCCAATATTTTCCGGAAAAGACAGGCAAAAAGTACAAATCAACCGAATTTACGCAATGGAGCAGTTTGAATTAATTGATTGATTGATTGTAGGGTTTAACACGCCGACGCAACGCAGGCGATGAGGCGCGCCGCAGTGAAGGGCTCCGGATTAATTTTGACCACCTGGGGATCTTTAACGCGCGCCGAAATCTCATACACACCGGCGTTTTTGCTTTTCGCCTCCATCAGAAAAGCGGCCGCCGCGGCCGGGAATCGAACCCGTGACCTTGTGCTCAGCAGCGCAACGCCTTAGCCACTGAGCCACCGTGGCGGGTAGTTTGAATTAAGCAGCCTCATTTGAAATACATTGAAAACGTGGCTGGCCAACACAAATTTTGAAATTTGTTTGAATTTACTTAGAGTTTGAACTATCCGAATTTGAATTATCGCGAGTCTGTATAACTTTTTATCAGCGAGGTGACTCGTGAGGCTATTATTCACGCTTACGAAGCAGAAGGAACTGGGCTCGAACCATAAAATTTCCGAACTGGAAAATGCATTCCATTTTTTTACACTTGTGCTCACCAGCGCATAGGTGCCGTGATGCCGGCAAGGAACACACGATAACAGACACACACGGTTGACACACACACGACGGGTACTCCCTATAAAATTGTCCCGTGTAATAAACTGTTGCCAGCAGTAGCCGTGAAAGCGTCCGCTTCGCTGCGATTATTCGCGATCCACGTGGGGGACGCAATTGTGGTTTGTACAGCAGCCACTAAAGCTTGTCGTGAATGTAGTGTGAGAATGCGGAGGGGAACACGCTTAATTTTACACAACTTCGATAGTTGATTTCGCATTGCCAATCTGCGCAAGAATTAAAAGTTTTTTTTAAGTGTTAACTGGGCGTATCCATGTCGGCCAGTCGACTTAAACAGTTTCTTCCGAGTTCGTGCAGCACACAGTGACTGAAGAAGTAGGGAACAAGAATGGAAGAAACCGGCGTTTAGAGTCATAATTCGATCAAAGCAATTGCAACTCACAAACCCGTATGTAAGAAAGAAGAGTCATCTGGTAGTCTTGCGCACCGCCACGGGCGGTTCCCGTGCACATGACGTCCTTGAAGACGTCGTTTGTAACTACATAAATACCGGTCTGTCTGCGGGTTCAAATTTTTACGGAACGTGATCGCACTTTAACTACGCGTGAACATTTCTTATTCTATTTTTATTCACACATACTGCGTTATCTCATAAGCAGAGTATGTGGCTGGCAGGGTCACGCAGTGCGTACTATATTGGGTATCTTCAAGACACGTATACAGACAGCACTACCACCCGCAACGTTAGAGAATACCGCGCAGCTGGTAATGCAGATGGCGTGCCATGCACACAGCCGCGCGAATTGCAAGCTTAGGCAAATAAACGGAAAGATGCACTGAAGACACCGCAGCGCCCATTCGTCCCACGTTGTTGATGCCTTTTTTTTTTTTCATCACGCTAAAACGCTCAAGCGCAACGACATGCAGTAAGGGGCGAGTTAATTTGTGTGCCTCTTGTGACCCCGTTTGCACGCACACGTTCCCATCATTTACAAGGCAGGCTCAGAACGAGTTCAACTACTTCGAACGAGCGCTGAATCCTCGCACGCCTTTGCTAGCTCGAGCCCACAACGCCCGAAGTGGCGAACGGTCTTCGCGGGTTGTACGGGCCCATGGACTTCGCCTTCGACGGCGTTTATTTTCAGCAACATGCATCTTCTGATTGGTTGGAGTGACGCTATTTTCGAGCGCCCCTCAAGCTGGCGCGGTCGGCGAACGTCTTTATTGAGGCCCGCAGCTATACGTATAAACACGTTAACGTAATGTAAACTTTCGAAGCGTTCATAACAAACCACCCTGTTTCTGTTGGCTGAACGCAGGAAGTGTTGTCCCTTACGGCTGTCCCTACAGTGCGCAGACTTGGCATTCGCAAGTTTGGCACGTCTTTGTTGCGCGCGCGGGAGAACGATTTAAATGCTGTGTCGTTCAAGTGTCTGAGTTATTGCGTACACTTGACAACCCTTACGGCACCTATACTGTGTTGTCCGCACAATCAGGGTAAAAAAAGACATCTTAGCAGAAAAGCAGCAAAAACAATAAAATCAGTAGCGTAGTATGCATTCGGGACTTCGGGAAGAATTAAGTACGATGTAGGAACGTGTGGGTGGGTTAGGAGATAAGGCCCAGCGTGTAGAGGAACTGAGAATCTCTGAGGGGAACAGCATTCGCCCTTCTTGAGTCTCTCTTTCGAAGATGAAACGATGCAAAAAATGAACAATGCAAAAAATGAAAAAAAGAAGTGGTAACTTTTTTTTGTAGTTTTCCTTCATGAATGCCACTATACTCGGTGACAACTTAAGAACGGCACCGGAAGTTGCCGCTGTGCCTTATCACCGTAGCCGGATGTTTTTCCGCGCGGCGCAAGTAGGGCGTTACTGGGAATATTTTGAACATGGCGTGAGCCGTTCCCGTGATTTTTTTGGACTTAATATGTTTATAAACGACTCCAGTGACGACAAACAGACTGCGTGAGACAAGGCAGACGATATCACGCATTCATAGCAAACCCATTTCAAAACGCGCGCGCACTGACGTCACGGGTCCGGCGCTTTGGCGGAGTGATATACTACATGAGGTGGTGCCGTTCTTGAGTTGTAACCGAGTTTAGTATCACTAGATAACATACAGAGTACCGTCACTGACGCACGAAAGTGAGCAACGGCGGTCATTTTCGTGTTTACCAGTGTTGCCAGATTGCCGGCGACCTCACCGTTAACTTTGACGAGGTCACTTGTAAACAACACAGCCGAAGACGCAGAAACGCGGCATCTTCGGACACACTTCTGCAGCTGAAATGCTGCGAAGCGCGTTATGTTTGATTCACGTTCGGAACGACGCCAGTCGCGCGCAGCCGCAGAGCAGGGAGGACAAGCTGAGACTACCACAACTGACCGACAGAAAACGCATAAACAATAAAATGGCGGTGCCCACGAACCGTCGCAGTGTAAACAAATGTCACGTGATGCGAACTGACCAATGATCACGGCGGCGGCATGGAACAATAGGAGAAAAGAGTGCCGATACTCCGTAACCTTATCTAGTGACACTAGATGCCACATTTCACCGATAGCCTTGGAACCTGTTCGAGACTATGCATAACACGACCTGACGTGATTAGGTACAGTAGTAGTTTACCCAACATGACAATACCCTCCACTGATTCGTGGGCTTGCTTTGAGAGATTTTGCAGGCCGTGCCAACTTTTCAAAGGCTGGCACAGTTTATTCGGTGCGGAGCAATACTGGTATGATTGAGGGGCACCCGCCGCGGTGGCTCAGTGGCTAAGGCGTTGCGCTGCTGAGCACAAGGTCGCGGGTTCGATTCCCGGCCGCGGCGGCCGCTTTTCTGATGGAGGCGAAAAGCAAAAACGCCCGTGTGTACGAGATTTCGGCGCACGATAAAGATCCCCAGGTGGTCAAAATTAATCCGGACCCCTCCACTACGGCGCGCCTCATCGCCTGCGTTGCGTCGGCGCGTTAAACCCTACAATCAATCAATGATTGAGGGGCAGGGCCTCGTTTATAATACCTGCATACCGATATAGTAAGCATGGGGGTGCTTAAGATAAACATAACACGCACCCGTCGTAACAATGCCAGGGGTGTGGAACTGAAAACTAACAATATGCGAAGATACTTTATCGAATTCAAATGTGCAAAAACGCTCCAAACTGGAGAGCTTACGAGCCGCGGGAGAAAAAAAAAAAAACTTCGGTGATATGACTGGAATCTTTCGCTCTCATTCCACGTAGGATATAAAAAAGTACACTCCGATGCTATAGCTACGGTCCCGTGGAGCGCGCGCAGCAGGCGGGCAGGTAACGCATTAGGCAAAGCGGGAAATTCAAATTTATTCCACGCCGGCGGCCATAAAAACGGCAGACGACCGTTACGTCCTGTTAGAGCCCAGAAGCGCAGACTTGTATGCGCCTCCTTCTTTACAGCGTTCGGTCAGTGGCACTTGAATACCCAAGCATATATCCGTGATGGAATTGCGAAGAGTGAAAAGAAAAGTAAACGTAGACGAAAGGCCTCGTTGATTCCACCTGCTCGCATTTCTGTCTGGCGAGCCCCGGTCACGCGCCGGTTTTATCAAACAATTTGCGAGGGCATGAGAAGAGGGGAGAAGTTTAACGGCGGTAACACATGTAAGACATGTAGGATGCCTGCAGACAGACGGTTGGTTCCCGTATACATACTGCGCAGACGAACGAGACGCTTTCATTGCCCCGCTGCGCTCGTGCCATGATGGCAATTCTTTTCTCGTAGGCCGATTCCATCTCACGCGTATTTCCTCGCACCGTACAGGATATAGAATTCTTACTGTGTTTATCTTTCTAGACGTTTTTATTTCCTGGATTCCTGGGGCTCCAGATTTTCGAAGGTAGCCTGCGTAACGGTTTTGTCGAATGGTTCGCGCGTGAGGTGGCCTTATATCTCTCTTCATGTTCGATTGGTTTCGTGCGCGCCGAGTACGTGCGCAGTTCCAGTACTGACAGTACTGCCATGGACGAGCTGTAAAGCATGATCGTGCATGGAAACTGACTGTGCCAAATGTTCAAGATATCTTAGGTATTTTCTCCAATCGGTAAACATTCCACCAGAATACACTTAAAGCCTGCTGTTGCGTTGCCAAAGAAAGAGAGCGGACGCTAGAATTTGTAGCTTTGTAAACAGAGAAACAGAACAAACCTCTTAACTGAAGAGAAAATTAGCTTGGTGGAATTACCATTTCATAATACCGAGGGTATACAGATGAGAACGCCCTTTCCACAAACCGAGGCTGCAGTCGACGTTGGTTCAAATATAAGGGGGGAAAAGGCATAACTTTTTTTTTTGTCTCAGGCTTCAACCATACGCGATTCAGTTGATTTCAAGTAGCGTAACCGCGTGAAGTGTGAATTTTTTGCCGGTACAAAGCTCGAGCTTAATGTACAACAACAAAAAAAAAAACTTATGGCAAATCGCTGCGGCATCATGTTGTGCACGTGACGTTTGTACTTGTTAAGACTTCATTGAGCTCTAACCATACTTGGGCTTCACTAAAAACCTAGACGTCATATTATTGAACTGTGACTGCATTCTCCGTTCTAAAAAACGTGAAATTCGCCAAGTATCGACATTATCGGCCTATGCCCTTTACACTCTCTTCTCCTTTCCAGACTAGCCCACCTCCCCCTCTCGGCGAGTCGCAGAAGCTCGGGCTGTTCCTCGGCTTGCTTAGCACGTTACATGCACAGTTGCCTATCCATAACTAGAATGACGCGACTCCCTGATAAACTTTATCTGCCATCACCTGTCAGTGACGTTACACCCCCCCCCCCCCCCCCCCCTATTCCGTATAATAAACTAGTTAATCAGCGCAGGGAGCTGCAGATGCATGGCCTAGCGGTTCGGCACCCCATCGTGCTGCCTAAATTTTTCTTCAACAAAAATAGCGTTACAATCCAAGACAGAAAAAACTATGAACGACGAGACAGACGCGCTATGCGACGAGACAGATGCGAGACAGAGGTGTCGTTCTTCTTTTCTTCTGTCTTGGTTTGTAGCGCTCTTTTTCTTGAAGAAAGATTTGCACCAGCTAGCCCAACAGCATGTTTTACATCTTTCTTGCCTGGAAACCACGTCCTGGATATAGAACATGTTTGACGAGACGGACGGCTTCGACGGTGAACGCACGAAAACGCTCGCACCGGGTCGTTCGTTTTCTATTTGTTGCTCCGGACACGACCATTGCACAGTTCTCGCCTTAATATTGCAGTCTTTTTAAAGCGAAGCTTTCTAAGCCTCACTATGGTGTTTGCGCCCGAGTAAAACGCACTGCAGGAAAGCCAACTTTACAGAATGGGTTTCACAAATGCTACATCAATCGCACACCACATAACATAACGATGGGATATCTTCGCACTGCTAACGGACCTCTCGTAATACGTAAACTATATTTCGGCAGTACAAACACGGTTAGTTACGATGATGATGAAGTAAATTCTCGAAGCAGGGTTCCACATTGGGTTTGGACTTTGGCTGAGTTGAGGTGGACTTTTGCCTTGGACGACGGCAGTTTGGATTTTTGGGCTTTGAGAGAGTGGATTCTGGACTTTGACTTTGACTCGGGTTGCATGGAAGAAAGCTTCGCGTTTTAATTTAAAAAGGGGAGTTGACTTTTTTGTTGTTGTTCTTGTATTTTCTCAGTGTGGGCCCCCTTCCTTTCCAGCTCGCCCATCTCCGTTCAGGATAAGATCGCCACAACGTGGGCGTTCTCGGAAATCCAGTTTTCAGCCGTATTTAAACCGTTCGCTGGCCGGTCATCGCATAATAAAAAAGGGCGGGTTTCCACTTATATCCTATCCAGACCTGTCGACATAATTCATTCAGCCAACCGGTGCGCTCCTCGACAGAGATCTTGCAGTGCAGTGAACACACACACACAGACGCCGAGTGCACGTGGGACATTACCGCAGAGAGCTACAATTTAGCCACCCGACCGCAAAGCCGCCCAACCACTTTCGCAAGCAGCTCATGCATTCTTCCCGTGTCCCTGCAGCACAATACGCGGGGAACCCTTTTAGCAACCTGTGGTTTTTGCAACGTAAATCGATCAAGGATACGGGTTTCCTTGCAGACTTGTTTTTTTTTTATATATGGCGTATGAGTTTGTTTGAACTGGACTGTGCACCTTTACGACAGGCTAATGTACTTTCTCTGCGGCCACAAGGTCGGCGAGCTCGTATTCTCAAGTTCGTTGGCGTGGTCGCGCAGGCCGCACTGAGCGTTGACGGCGTGCGCCGGCCGTAACTCAGCGGTGCGCTGCGAAAGCTCGGCGCGCGCGCGTCTGGTTCACGCAGCATTACGCGCCGCCTCTAAGTCACGTATGCTGGTCGGTATACGAGGCGAACATTTTGCGCACGCGGACGACGCCGTCCGTGGACCTGGTTCGTTTCAGGTAATCGAAAACCTCGCCTGAAGGACCGCGGCGGAAGAAATACATTCTGATACCTGCCGTCGACGACTGCCTTCGTCTTATGCGCGCTGCTTGAAGGGTTGTGTTGTAGTTTAGTTTCTTTTCAGTCGCATGCTATCTTATCTTTCTCAAGCGCGAGTCGAGCCAGTGCTTTTTGAAACGAGACTTTGCAAAGGCGGATTTGATTAGTAAATCAAATAATGTAATAAACCGTGCATCTCAATTTTCACACTAACCAAAAACGCACTGCGGCTGTGTCCCGCGCATGCATACGCCATTTTAGCTTCGGCTCTATAGGGCACTT
Source organism: Haemaphysalis longicornis (assembly GCF_048455015.1). Classification (NCBI taxonomy): domain Eukaryota; kingdom Metazoa; phylum Arthropoda; class Arachnida; order Ixodida; family Ixodidae; genus Haemaphysalis; species Haemaphysalis longicornis. The sequence continues at coordinate 223,688,242 of NW_027526295.1, read as the reverse complement.
CGTTTATGCCTTAAAAAAATTGAGGGAGGCATTGAATTTCCGCTGAAGTATAAAAAAAACATGCATCGTAAAAAACCATACATAAGAAGTTGGGTTATCAACCCTTAAGCTGAGAGCAGAGGCAGTATTGCGTTCCCCTATAAATTGAGAATTCTGCATTGTATCAAAGACAAATCGGCAAGCTAGCCAAATTACCCTAAATCATGTCGCTGGATGCTGACGTGGCCCTGTCAGACTTTTTAAACGAATAAATAATGGCATGGGGCATTTCATTGGCGGCAGAATGAAGGGGTTTAAACGCGTCTTCAAAACCAGAGAGCGGTAAAGGTGGTTGATGCTCTGCGACTTCGCTCTGCCCCGCTAGTTTAGCGTAAACGTTCTACCTGGAAGCCAAAGATCGGCTGGAGTTCAAAAATTTTATCCTCATCAGAAGACAAAAACCAAACTTAATCTAAAAATGTAAAAAAAGAAAGCTGATACGCTATTACCTTCATTTTTTTTCCCTAGCCCGCATAAATATTTCGCTAGTTAGCGATGCATGCACGCTGCGATGGCGCCAACTATAGAATCTTACAGCCCGTCGGTACATACCCTAACCAACACTCCTAAGGCGCACTGCTTCAGCCTTGAAGCAATAACGTACTGGACATAGTGACGAAAAAGCCCACAAAGAAAGAACCAGAGTGGCGGCCGCTGTTTTGTGCCGGTATGCTCGAAGCCAGAAGAGCAGCGGCCAGTGGCGGGCCGTCCCACAAATCAAAGGCGGAAACGAGAGCGCTACCTGCGAGCCGTTTAGCCCTCGCAAGAAGCGCGCCGAAGGGGAGCCGATGGCGCGATATAAACGAGAGCGAGACCCATAAGCAGCAGCCGGGAGGAGAGCGGACCGAGCCCGTCTTTGATGAATGCCCCGGCGCGCACAGATTGGGGCCCGTCGGTGCGTGAAAGAAGGTGTTGCCGCCGCCACCGCCGAACGCTCCGGGATTCCTGGCCTTGTTTCGCCCGCGGCCTTGAACCCTTTATACCCTCCTCCCCCTCTCTCTCTCCTGCCGCGCGCCGCCATTATTTTGGGCAGCGGCCGATGCGCTGTGTATGCCGCCGGTACGTTGATGCTCCGGCCGGTATGCTGTATTCGAAGGACTTTTCATAGCTGAGAAAGTATCACGTAGCTGGCAAGTTGTGTAGCTCCAGGTTTTCCTTTCTTCTTCTTTTTTTTTAGCGGACAGCTGTTAAGCCGAGGTATAAAGTGGATTTCTGGAGTAGCAGTGTGTTCTGTGGAACATGGTTAAGTAGCGTGGTAAAGACGGGACAATATCGAAGTGACCACACAGGACTAGCGCTGGACATCAACTGAAATGCTTACTACACACATAAGAAGTATACAGGAACGGCACATGCGTGAACATGGCCAAAGCAACGAGAAAAAATCGCGACAAAGTCAAGTGGTGCATTTTGTTAAGCACGTGGCAAGTGCGTATTCAGGCAATCTATCTCTTGTTTTTTGACCAATTCATAGATGCCGTGCTTAGACAGTGTACACCAGCGTTGATGATGCACCAGGCTTCAAACAATTCTCGGCTGGTTTGGTCTTAATGTGGAACATAATGTGGAACATACAGACAGCGGTGGCAATGGTCAGCTAAATGACCCCCCCCCCCCCCTTGCAGCGAGCGCTTGAACAACTAGCTGTACGGTTCTATCGGAGCCTGTCATTTCGAAATCCATATTGTCTATATTGTCCCGTCTTTACCGTGCTACTTAACCATGTTTCACAGTTCGAACCAAGTTTGTACGCTCGCTATTATGTACGTCGCGGCATCCCCCCCCCCCGCCCGACCGTAATCATCGTCATCATCCTTTATGACGTGCGATCTCGCACCTCTTAAAGGCTAGGGGTAGGTCGTACCGTTCCGCATCACGCGAGGAACTCCCGCCCACAAAACAGCTGCGTCACGTGGCACCCGCTGGACGCACGTGGCGGCGATGCTTAACGCTGTGGCTTCGCAGTCAGTGGAAGACTGCTGCCCCGTGCGTTGCGGAGAGGGCAATGCTGTTCGCTCTTCGTGAATCCGTGCGAGTGGTTGTATTAATTCAGCCAAATTTTTAACGCGAAAGTGCTTTATTCCGGGATACACAAACATTTGAGTGACGGCAAATCCGTCACGGAAGTGATGCCAGTACAACGAAGCAAGCGGCCTGTAAAGGGTGCACCGCTGCACACAGGGTCTTCTTGCGGGGAAGCTACCTTTAGAACTCACGAGTACGTTATGCTTAGGGTTGTTCGTTTTCGGGTTTTATATTTTAACACGAACGTGTTTTATGCCGAGATACACCAAGATTTCACTGACGTCATATCCGTCACGGAAATGACGCCAGTACACCTCTGCCGAAGCGACCCGCCAGCAGGACGTCGCTCGCCAAGCCAAGACAGCCACCGACCCGCAAATCATGGTCAGCTGCAGATTTCGCTGCACATTTCACTTTCGTGTTTCACCGATTCCTATGACAGAAGAACCAATCACAATTTTTTGCAGTTTCTTTAAAGCTGCTAGATGTAATAAAACAAGTATTGGAAATGTGCGCGTACTCTTCACTATATGTGAAAACGAAGTTTCTGTTGATCGGAATACCCTCTTACACGCCCTTCAAGCTTTCATTCTTTCTTGCAAGTTTCATCTGCAGTAGACTGTCGGTAAACGGAATTTCAAGGGACCGAAAAAATTAGTTCCATTTAACAGGAGTTGCCTTTACTGCTAGAGATGTGCAATAGTGCAAATTTATGTGCGTAAACTCTCTTAATACCATTTCATGGAAGCGTTTCAAGCACTAGAAGGTGAATGTAGAAGATGGTTTTTCAAAAAGCAACAGAACTGCAAGAGATTCAGGCACAGCATTCACAAAGTTCATTTGGCAACAGTCACTGTGCACTAAAAAATGCATCTTTTTTTTCCGTTTGAGCCCTTGCAACTACATATTCAGGATCAGAATCTTCAGCAGGTGATGCTCATGGCGATGTGTCTGCCAAGAAGTTCCATTTTAAGTTTCGTTTACACGGTGACGCGGAAATTATAGTACCGGTTACCGAAATATTTTTACGGTATCTGAATACAAAAAAACCAACCAACTGACAGGCTACTGTTTTGATTCAGCGGCAATTCCGTTTCAGCGATTTCCGTTTATCGAGATTCTACTGTAGTTCTTTTCAATATATTTCTTGGGGTGAGCAGAGACAGTACTCTGTTTTAGCGGGTGTTGAGGCATTTTCTTTAATTGCTCTGATAGTGCCAGCAACGTGCATGCCATTTGGCTCAAAAATGTTATCCGCACTGTGGCCGTGAGCATTCTAGAATGTCATGCTCGCATCGCACGACGCCACGGTGCACACCGAACTTCTGGGTGATATCTATATATGCTTGACTTCATCATTCACCGAAAGTTTACTGGCAGCACGGTTTAATCAACTAAATGAATTGTGGTAAAACTGAATTGCAGGATTGTCTCACGGTGAACTAGCACGCAGGAATGGCAGCTTCCAAAAGCACTCGCACTTCCACAGCGTGTTCGTCGCAGTCGGGGCTCGAGCTCGCAACGCAGCTCGGAATAGGCAGCATAGCAGCCTGGTCAGGGCACGGCGGCAGGTGGACGTCGCGTGCCGTCGACGCCATTTGTCGGAAGAACAAACTGCAGGGCTCGTCGATTTCGCCTGTCGCAATAACTCGTGGCCGCCGCAGACACAGTGCAGGACACAGCGCGCGGGGGCGCTACCGCGTCGACGGAGCCGGGGTACGCCCTCCCGCGTCGCTTATAAATGGCTTCATTTCGCCGCACGCAGGCGTCGCGCGCGCGCGTGCGACTGGTGAAAAATCGCGTCGAGGGCTTTGAAAGCAAACGCTGCGGCGACGTCGGATTATTGGGTTGCGTCACGTGGGCGACCTCCGCGGCCAGTTTCGTCCGATCACGAAGCCGCCGTACCACGTGGTCGAAGCAAGTGCTGCACATATCGCTAATAATACACACTCCTCATGAATGATCGAATATTGCTATCGCAGATCGACAACTTCGCAAAGCAAGAATTTATAATTAGCGCTGTTGTTAGTGACTAGATTCTTTCGTTCCCTCTGTTGGTGCGTTCCCTTCCACTTCTAAGTTGCAAGCAACGGAGGCACAACGGACAGCTACTAAATGTATCTGCACGTTGACGTGCAGATTGTGACATTTTCTGTCGGCGTAGAGAACTCGAACAGTCAGAGAACTTTGGCGTCGACTAAACTTGTGTTGGGCTCTGTGCGTACTGCATGTTAGTGAACCCACAGCCAGGACTGCCGTTTCTGTCCTATCGGGCTATCCTATCGGGCTGTCCTATCAGGATTTCCCACCTGCTGACAGCCCGAGTCCTAGGTACCAAAGAGCCATGGTCTCAAGCGCACGTCTAACAGGCATATAGCGTAAGGATTCCTGGACTAAGGAGTCCTCCCACCCCACCGGCGAGCGGCCGTAACACCTTCCGTTTTGCACAATAACAGTTTTTTATCATCATCCCCGACCGGAGGCAATGGCGGGTACACGTAATGCTGCACAAAACGGACGTGACAGGCTTCCGTGGTAAGGGCGTGCGATGCGATGCGCTACCCGCGTTTTAGCTGACTTGAAGCTCAGCAAAACGGGCTTTTCGAGGCCAAAGTTTCAGATCGTTACTCTTACCACCACGTCAGAACTGCGCGTGTGCACGTTAATTGCTCCAATGGGATTTTAGGGTGCTTAATCCAAGCAGAATAAAGGGCATGGATACTCTCGGGGTGTTGCAAGGAGTAACATTTATGGCCGTGTTCTGGATCTACCGTCCACTACATGTGTTTCCTCAACTCGACTGAGGGGAAGTCTATGAAGGATTTTATTGTGCAGTTTAAGATTATTTCGTTTTGTCCTGGATACCTTTACGTTAAATTTCCCGCAAACACTTGCGCTTTCTTGTGTTTTTTTTTTTTTACCTTCAGCTATTCGGCAGATGCTCATAAGACATGACCAAAGTAAGGACAAGAAGTGGTCGAGCGCATAAAGTGTAAGCACAGCCCTCTGGCGCGTGCACTATAGCTCTAGACGTTCGTTGTGACCACTGGTGACATTTATGCAGGAAAGTTCGGGGGCGATGGGGCGATTGCTACGAAGGTCTGTACGTGATGGTTGTCTATTACTGTCACTCTTGAGATGTTCTTGCTCAGTGACGCGCTCGGACTGCCTTCGGTCGAGCACCTCGCAAAACTGGCACTCTACTTAAACCTCACTAGAGCGTAATGTTCGCTTTGCCGATAGGACTTTTCTAGATACGCTAGCGTTTTTCTTTTAGTTGTTGTTGTTGTTGTAGTCGTCGTTGTTGTTGTTTTCAAACTGCCGCTGGAGTTCGCATCCGAGGCATCGTATACGAAACTTGCTGTCGGCTTACATTCAGCTTCTTGGCCGATCTCGCCTGGGCTATTGTAGTGTTCCGTTCATGAACATCCGCAAGTTTTTTTTACTGCCGAGATTCTTTTCATTGAATTCGTTTTACACTCGGCCCCATCATGCCCGCCTCCATAAAGTAGGCTTTCCTTCGTTATTCTTATGCTTGCTGTGAAGCGCCCTTTACAAGCTTCCCAGTTCATATGCCAGCGCCAGACAAAGTGAAACACTTGATTGGATTAAGTGATTGTGGGGTTTAACGCGCCGAAACTACTCACGTTATGAGGCGCACCGTATTTGAGGGCTCCGGATTAATTTTGACCATCTGGGGATCTTTAACGCGCGCTGAAATCTCGAACACACGGGCGTTTTTTTTTTTTTTTTTTTGCCTCCATCAGAAAAGCGGCCGCCACGGCCGGGAACCGAACCTGCGTCCTTAGGCTCAGCAGAACAACGCCTTAGCCACTGAGCCGCCACGGCGGGTAACGGGAAATACCTGGCCGTTTGCCGTTGACTGATGTACTCTAAAATACAGAGACCACTCACTGAACGAAATGCTGCCAAATATGCGTAGAGAATTGGGCAAAGCAGAATCGCAGCAAAGAGAAAAAGGCGTGTTCATGTATGTGCGCGTGCGTGTGTGCGCGTGCGTCTATGTGTGTGTGTGGGGGGGGGGGGGAGCAAAAGTAGCCTCGTGAAGCAAAAGTAAAAAAAAAAATTACTTTTCCAAGATTTACTTTCGTGCACTTGTCGCAGTGAAGGGAACGAAGCTTGTCCTAGCCGCGAACAATCCCGTTTGGTCACTCCACAGAATGAAAATTTCGCTGTGAGTTAATTTCGAAAGTTTAGGCTTTGGAAGCAGCAGAAAGCGGAGCCGACACGAAGTGCACTGAACCAGTCACATAATCAAGGCTCTACAAGTCACGTGATTTTCATATGCCTCTGTCACTCATCACTGCGCGCGTCCCACTAATGTAGAAGTATCGCTTATAAAAATAATAGAAATGGGGATCATTTTTTTAGATGTGTTTCTTAGCTAACGGTTTCGGCATTAATAAAGTTCTGATGCATATATGAGCAAGATTTGCACGGCCCTAATGACACCTCTCTGACGAAAAAAAGTTAAGAACTAGGAAGGAGTTACGCGCAAAGAAAATTCTCAGTGGATGACTACAGTGGAATGCCGCCACCTGTGCACTTGATTTCACAGGGAAATTTCGCAGACGAAGGCGACACCTACGCGTACCACAAAGCCCTGACAAGTTGTCTAACAATGCCTCAGGCTAGGAAGGTTAATCCAGAAACAATCGCCTTTTCCCCTGGCTTTTTGTTCGCGTTGTGGTTTGCTGTTATCTTTATGCCAGTTCTGCATTTCGTAATATAAGTATTTACTCTACATGCTACATACGGCGCATTGATAATGATACCGGTACACGTAATGTGTTCCTCGGTACACATGTATCACATGAGAAGGTTTCTTTTCCTGATCGTCAATAATGCAAAGCTTGGGAGTGATCTGTGAACGTTATTGTGTCGTCCTGAAACCGTGGAGTCGACTGTACTGAGCAAGAAAACTGTCTTGAGAAGTTCGCAGAAAAATTCAGAAACTGCAGCTCAGTTTTCTCGCTGTCTACAGCGCCATTGTCTCTTAAGACGCCGGCTTGTAAAAAAAAAAAACCACTTGTTACATTTAAAGCAGAGAGTATTCAATTACGAGCTCACGTCTTCCCGATACGCATCTCGCCAACAACGTCTCCCGTTTTCTGCGTATATAGGGCCGGTGTAACTTACAGCTTACTCCTCGAATGCGATCAGTGGGGAATCTACCCCCGCCCGCGTTAGATATTATCTCGTACCGGACCAAACACGCCTCTCAAGAGCAAACAAAGTCACGCATGCGCCAACCAAGGCTGTGTCGGCGGCGGCGTCGGCATTTCTGGGGCTCCACCACCAAAAAATACGCTCTGGCCTCCAACTTCACCCCCCCCTCCCCCGTTTCCTCGCACACCCTGCCGGCCATCCGCCCACTTTTTGCAGCCTTCGCGATCCATGTACCTATCTCGGCCCCGGTTTGGGTGCGTGGAAATCAGCACGTCGCGTCTTTCTGGGAACATAGTATACGACCACGGTCGGGATATTCTCGTAAGAACACGGCGAGAAGAGGAAGGAACGCTGGCAGATCACCTTTGTCTTAACAGGGGTCACTATATACCTGCCCCATCCCTGCATGTACACAGCTCCGTGGCATTAAGCCGTCACCTTGACGGTAATAGCGGGCCTTGGGGCATCGTCGTCAAGTGAAGGCGTTGTTGTAATTCTTCGAGCACTTTAAATCAAGAAACGTCATTGGATGAAGGCTTGATTTTCCAATGAAAAGGGAGAAAGGAGTGATGGAGATGGGCCTGGAGTCAATGACATACGGCCTAGTTTTATCAGGGGGGTGATGAGTGAGCCCGAATTGGTATTCCTACCGTGTGCGCCAAGAGAAACAAGTTCACGGCGGCGCCGTATGCGCGCTGCGTGTAGGCATATATAGTGTGCGTGTCAGATGCCTTCTCTCGGCAACAATTACTGCGCCCGCGCTCACTCTCGCCCCGGCCGGCTTCCATCGACGAGCGTCGTTTAAAACGGCCCACTCCGCCCTTTTGCATGGTTCGTATACGCGCCGCCGCAACCAACACGTTTAGCTGGCCCGAGCGCGTTTGCTCATCACGGAGGACCCTGGAAATAATTGCATTTAGGATAAGCTATCCTCGCTGTGCGCGTATGGCCAAATCTGCCTGCGGTTATTTTGAGGTCGTGCATTAAGATGGCAGACGACTCTAGCTTCGCACCAACGTGGTCGCATGAGGAGAGGGTCAGCCTATGTGAGTATGTCGCTATACCCCCCCCCCCCCCCTTTCCCAAACATGTTTGCTGACGAAATGTTCAAAGCCCAAAATGCGCAGTTTCACTTGTGCACGAGAAAGCAATGAATGGGCGCCACAGAATTCCGCCTCAAGCAGTCCCTGACTGTAGGGTCAATGTGGATTCGCTCTTTAAAATAATTTTTTTTCAGCCTTTACACGGTTTTCTTATCAGCATGTTACGCGAATCTGTTCGTATCTGCAACTAGTCTGGGTAGCTCAGTTTCAGAAGCGTCGCTGGCTGAAGTTTAGGCCGCTGTTGCTGTGCAGAGTGAAACCTGCAGACTTTAAAAAACCTCTTTCTGGGAAAATGTTTGATTTTACAACAATTGCTTACTCCCTATGTGTAAGCAGTTAAGTTAATTGCGCTTTCCGAGGTTACGGGATCATTTATCTGAGCGAAAGTTCGCGGTTTTCATATTCTTTGTAAGATCAGGTTTCAAGCGCATTTTGAGTATCAATAATAGAAATTGCTTTGCACCTACTTGTGAGTCCGGCCATTATTTCAATATATTTTACTATACTGATGATACGTACGTTTTGATGCAACTACCAATGCTATTATAGAAGCCGGTGAGTACTCTGGAGAAGGAGGGGTGCACATGCAGATATTTATTGCTGTGGCTGGTGACTATATAAGTATAAGCCAGACGGTTAGCTCCGCTGAAAACGCAGTCTCCCAATCCAAGGAAGGTCGCATACAACATTGACTAGCTAGGTTACATACAACGCCATCATAAACACTTTAATGAAGGTAAATAAAACATTCATTTGCCGCAGAGGACAGGGTCGCCCTTGTATATCTTCCTGCCACTAACCCCACGATCAACGCGATATTTGGAGAGCATCACAAAACCCCGAATGCTCCAAATTAATAACGCATCCTCCACTATATATACACGCCGCGCTCGTATCGGGCGTTGTTTCGGGGCCGTTACACCCAAACATTTCTTTTTTTTTTTTTTAGTCGTGCGCGGAATCTGGAACCCTACTACAGGTTTTCCAACTCCAACCTTGTTTGGGCACAGACGCGGCTATTAATTCGTGAAGCAGCGCACACTATCTGAATTTTATAGCAGTATATATATACTGCACCAGATTATAGTCCATTATAATGGCTCGCGGAGCAAGATACGGCTCGCTTCATGCTGAGGGCCCGTGCGTTGCATGCGCCGTGTGCGCAAGGAGCACGCATGATTTCACGTACACGCCGCGTGCATACTTACGGCCGTACACGCTCCTATCGACCTTGAACCGCCGTTAATCATCCTCTAAGCAGCGGCGGCCTTAGCCAGCAGACCCCACCTCAGCAATCTACGAAAGTAGCAATAAGCTGATTGCCGTTCAAACCATCCAATAAATCTAGACTCCTTTGTCTAGGAACGTAGAGCAACGTGGCTACGTTGAGGAAGCGGTAAGGTGTTATTTTCCCAGAGGCCCCCACCGAGGTTCGTGCGGGGAAGGCGTTCTCTCGCAAGGCACCTGGACAGCCGACGGGGTCTTCGTCGAGACTTTCTGTCGAGGGTGAAACCGGCTGCTGCCGGCTCATCGGTCCGCGACGACCCAATCAAAGCGTGAGGGCTCCCGGATTGAACTCCTAATCGGATCTGATAAAGGCTCGCCAAGTGGAAAACCGGAAGACAGGGGAGAGGTCCGTTGCGAAATGGAGCGACCGCCGTGTCTTCGATTTGAACGAGCCGTTCCTCTAATTTAGTGGCACGCTGCGGGAACGCGTGTTGCGGTTTTGTGCGTAACTTAGCGTCGCTCTGATGATGATGCGACGCCTGCAAATGCTTGGTGGCGGTGGATCGTGGGCGAGTGCAAAATACTTCGTCTTGGGCCCTCGTCGTGATATTGGACCATCGGGTTTCAGGGGTACGTCGTAATTTGGGTTATGTGAATCCTGCATGTCGTCGACGCTCCTCTCACACGTAGGGGGGCCCTTGATTGATGTAACGCATGGTAAAAGGAGGAAGTTTTTTACTCGACCAGATTTAGGGGAAATCTCCGAGGTTGAGTAAACTTCTGCGAAGGAGTAGCCGTACGGTTGCATTTCAAGTGAATATAAAATTTTCCTTCACATGGGATATTTTTTAGGGGCGAAGCCCCTTAGGGGCTGGGGCTGTTGGCGTCTCCTGTCGTCGCCGTCGTAATCGTCCTCTCATGAAGTCACGGTACTGAAACACCGGGACACTCGTTTACGCCTCGCACTATAACGTAACGCGTACTAAAAAAAAAAGTGACGGGACACTCGTTTACACCTCGCGCTAGAGAGTTTCGCGCTTCAAAGACAAGAGACTTTTACAGCAAAGCTGTATACCTCTACCCACCAAAGGTTTCATCTCCGTTGGCAAAAACGCCAAGGCGCCAAGAATACATCTATACACTGCATGCTTCGCCCCTCCTCAGGTTTCCCGTTAGTGAAGATGGCCCGGGACTTTTATTTTGCATATTGCAATTGGCGCGCATTTAAGGGGAAGCCCTGTAGCCTGTTTAGAGTTAGCCGTTTGGAGTTTACTGCGGCGGCGCGCTGGCGTTTTAAGAGTTAGTAAATGGCTTAGAGGAGATGTGAACACAGGCTACACGCAGGGCCAACAAAACACTTCCGGTGGACGGTGGAAGCAGTTGATAAACTACTATAGTGGCAAAAGCGCTACTAGGTCAAACATCCTGTAAATTTCGAAACCCGCCCTTGAACAGGATCTTTGGCGCAACGCGTAAATTGGACCAGGCGCCGAGAGTGGACGCGGCCCGCGCGCTTTCCAAGTACAAAAAGCGACGCGGACGCCGCAGTCGGCGGCGGCAAAGATTTACGGTGCTCCCTTCTTCTGGGGCAGCGTCTTAATTCTGTTTCGCGCGCGCCGTTCCCGCAGCTCTAAATAGAGAAGGAGCGACACCCGCCTCTTGGGTTTCCCGCGCTCTACTCGAAGTACGTGCCCGCGAAGCCCGCGGCGTCAGAGCAGCGCCCCGCGGCCGCACGCGGAGTGAAGAGGCAGCCCGCGCGAGCATTTTCGCACATATGCAGGCGGAGCTTTCTGTACGGGCCGAGACCGTAAATTACGCGAACGTCCGTTGTTAGCTCATACATGGAAGTCACGAGGCGCCAGAGAAGAAGAGGCGCACCTCGGCTGCGCGTGTGACCGTGAAAGAACGGTGTGCCCCCTGTCAAAATAGACGGAGGCGTTCGCACGCGTGGCGCTCGAGAGGCCGAATGGGAACAGTCTCATTCGTCAAGCTCTTGTGTTTCCACCCGCCAGCTAGCTTCTCTCTCTCTCTCTGAAGGGGCCGAGAAGAGTGCCTGCTTATATTTAGACGTTTAATCGCGCGACAGTGGCTCTCCGCTTCTTTCCTCTTGTTGGAACCCTCAGCGACTAATTGTTCGGTTCTGTGTGTATCCCTTATTCAATCAGCTAAACTAGTTGTTCGTGAATGAACGGGCACCGAAATTTGCTTATTGGCTACATCCTGTCCGCACGGTCAATGCTAGCTTGTGTAGCACCAAATTTGGTACCTTGCAGTTATGCTCTATTTTTTCACTCACATTTTATTCTGTTGTTTTGTTATTTCACAAAAGGACAAAATGAAGAGGTTGGCTTTGACAGTCTATAAAAAAACACAAGAAAAACCACTTGCACACAAGAAAAACCAATGAACTATAGAAAATGAAGTAAACAAAAAAACTTGAGGCAGGTACGTACGCAATGTGTTATCAGCAGAGTCGCAACCGCGGCGATATATAAACAGAGGCTCGATGCACTGAGCGGAATTTTTTTTTTTTTTCAGGTGTAGCGTGTGGTGCATTAGATCAGCTTTAGCACTAAAATATTTTCAGATAGACGTGCACAAGTGCGTTAATTTCCCTTTTTTGTAGACAAGCGAGTTGTAATTAATTCGAACGAGAAGTCACCTGACCTGATGTTGACCATTAACATGTTTGCCAACCACCGCTATATATTTATTTTTTCGCCAGCGGAATGCAAAGCTAAGCAGGCTGTACAAAAACAAAAAACAAAAAAAAAACCGCCAGGAAAAACAGAAGCACAAAAAGTGAGGAACCACTTTTTTCCGAGCCCTGACTGTCCACTAAGTTCCCTCGGCTTCCCTTTTCCGCCCCTCAGGAAACATCGCCCAGTCCAGGTGACACCATCACCACGGAGACAAAGTAAAAAAAACCTTCCTGGGGACACATCAAACTAAAACTAAACGGAAAGAGCCCTGGCAGTTCCTGGATCCGCAAAATAACAGCCCATGCATGCCCCAGCAAGCGAAGACCGAGTCGCCCCCGCGCTGTCCGTGTCGCTCCGTTTGCTTTATATGGCGTTGTGTACGCGCGTCAAGCCTCATGCAGCAGTAGCCCACCAAGGCTACACTACCCCGAATGTCGGTGCGGTGCGGTGCACGAGTCGGTTGCGTGAGAGTTTTGCGGTCCGAACCGAGAGTGTCCGCGGTGGGAGCGCCGTCCATTCTTCCGAACCAAATGCTCGCTGAGAGATGCCTTTTTGCCGGAGGGGACAGCGATGCTGCATCCGAGGCTCACGTGCCTTGGTGTCCCCTTTTTATCGGGCCTTATTTTTCTGTCCTTCCGTTCCTCTTAGTGTGCCATAGGTGTACGGATGTCGCCAGACAGCTAGGGTGGCCTGTCTAGAGCAATAGATGGGTGCCCGCACACACGACACAAGCCTGAGTGGCGCGTTCTCAGCTTGTGGCGTCTCGATGAGGGCCGACCGGGAATCCATTTAGTCGGTGTGGAGTCGAGGTTGTAAGACGTTCAGGCGCATGTACAGTGCACTATAAACGTTCCGTGTGTAGCTTCCCTGTGTAAGATAGTTCTACACGTACCTTCGGCACTGTTTGCTCTTTGGAACAGTATGAGCAACACATGAAACAATGGGTTTTGTCTGCCACACAAAAGGAACACTTACGCAACGCTTCACATGTATCACAGCGAGAGATTGGTGTCACTAGTCATTAGCAACCAGCCAGCCAGTTGTGCGTTGCTCATTTGACCAAATTTCTTTCTACTGGTTTCCTTCAGCCCGCTGACGCTGTGGATGAATTTCAGTTTACCAGCAGAGTAACCCCTTTCGGGAGTCTCACACGCGTACGATGTCTAACACTTCCCCCCTTCCTTTTTTCTTTTCATTGTTTGAACGCAGTGGCGTGGATGATAAGCCTCCAAACACGCGAACATGTGGATTGGACAATTGCCGCACCACCAAAGGATACCGTCTTTTGTTTTCGGAGTTTATTTCAGTTTAAGGACAGGGTTATCAATGCACACGAAAACAAGACGCTTATCGTTTCCCCAACATCTATAAGGCCGTTCGAGAGAACTAAAAATGAACAAGGAAGGACAGAATACCTGTACATGATGAGGCCGCGGTCGAGGACGTTCGAGCCGGGTCACCTGCACCTATCACGCATGCGACGCCTGTAGCCGGAGGGTCAGGTCAGCGAAACAGAGACGCAGACACCGTGCTGGCGTTCTAGCCAGGGAACCAACCTCGTTCCCTCTTTTAAGTGCAGATAACTTTAGTGCCGTGCCTTGTCGTCGTAGCTCGCCCGCTGGACCCAAGTAGAGCCGGCGTTCCGTCGAAGCCGCTGTCGTCGCGCCGTAACCCAGAGGCTTCGAAAGCCGAGCGGTTTATATAGTCATTAGCGTTCGGAACTCGTGAACCGCTGACGCTTGTCATACATCTCCCCGTCGTTTAGCACAAAAAAAAAAAATGTAGGTACATTTGGCGCAAAACCGGCAGCACCTGCGTTCATTTAGTTAGGAACGCTCGTTGGGTTGGTTTTCACAATAGTAAGCGAAAAAAGTGGCAGTGCAACGCCGGAACGTGCGGGAGGAAAAGCAAGCACAAAAAGTACGGAACTCCTGCTGGCTCAGTTTTAGGCAGGGGGTGCGCGAGCACTGCGAAGGCGGGAAATTTGATTTGCATTCGGTGGTAGCAGTGAGCGGATAACGGCGCTACAGCCCATTATGGCGAATCACTGCTCTGCACTTCCGACAGCTTTCACATTGAGTGGAACGGCTTTAATTTTTTTTCTAGGCACTAACGCAGCGGACTTATGGCAGTGTGACTGCTGCCGATGTTGCTACACATCTATCTGAAAGACAAGCTTTCCCTTTTAGCCACATTATCCCGACGATGGCCTGAATGGAGAAATTTCCATAAAGTTGGCATCCTTTCGGGATAAGCCGATGGAGTAACTTCTGGTTTGGAGCTATCAAACTCACCGTATCAGCTTTCTAAACCAACACTAAAATGCAGATCGGCTTGAGGCATTTTAGCATCTATATAAGCAAACACGTAAGAGCAGTGTAAGCAAGTTTAACTGTTGTCTCGCTTGCAAACTGTGGCTTAGTGTAGGGATATCAGCGTAGCATATAACATTCACATTCCTACAGTGCGCACTTTTGCATTGCGCATTATTTTAAAAGGAAAAAAAAGATGAGTTGGTGCATGTAAGGGCGCTTCCAGAAACCGTTTTACGTGGGCTAAAAAGATAAAAAAAAACAGGGAGGTAAAGGAAGAGGCTTCTGCTTTCAGGCCGGTGGTGGAGGGGGGGGGGGGGGAGGTGAACGCGGAAAACGGAACGACATCCATCATTGTGTCACCTTGCGGCGGGGCCCCTTATTGAAGTCCACTTTGCCGGTGCTCGTCCGAGGCAGACCCGGCTGCGTGGTCCCGTGTGTCCGCCATCGGACTGACTGTTGCACACGCTGCCTTTTTGCCTCCCCGCGTCGCCGTGGTGGACGACGTCAGAGGCACATTATTGCCTCTCCGCGAGTCACCGCGGCGCTTGATAAACGATACCGGCGCAAATGGACCCGGAACGCTGCCCCGTGACGACGCGGCCGTCTGCACAGGGCGAAACGACCGCTTCCGTGTGCGCTGGAGTCCGCCGCGCATTTGGTCGCGTACGAGATGCCGTCCCCCATACCACTCGCTCGATGTACAAGTTTAGAGATGAGAACCTTATTTATTTATTTTTCGTCACCATAAAGTGTATTCCTCGTCCGCTCACGCAAACTCGTTTTTCAGTTTCCTCTTGACATTCGCTGC
>NW_027526295.1:223634763-223672733 GCF_048455015.1 Haemaphysalis longicornis | reverse complement strand
CGCTGCACCGCACTGTGTGAGGCTCCCCCATCCGTAGCCAGGCTCGTCACCGAGCAAGCAGTGGACAGGTGTAGTCCACGCGCACACCGCTTGCATATACAGGCTGCATCAGTCCGGCACAAGGCGCCTTGCCTTCCAGAGTTTCGTTTCGTTTCGTTTCGAGTCGACAGCGTGACACACGTCCAACTGATTTTAGCGCAGCTTTAGAAAAAAGGAGTCTCCTGTGTGGTTGCTTCCTAGAAGTACAAAAAATAGGGCTTGGCCTTCAAAACTTCAGAAGACATTCGTGGATTGAAAATGAATCACATCATGATTCAATAGCGTAATACATTCTTCATCAACGGCCGCTTACTCAATTATTTTAAATAAAGCGAGTCCGTGCGGTGTGACTATTCTCCCCTGCACGACAGCTCTGTATTGTGGGAGTCCTAAAGGAAACATTAACCATCGGGCATGCGTGTGCGCTAGTGCAACTAATCTGACGGGAAGAGAATGTCGTATCCAAACCTCCATTAATGTTATTTATAACATGCCCAGCCTAATTAAATTGCGCATGAGTGTGATTCCCAGGGGTCAAGCGGGGAGTGAGATCAGAACAAGGGTTAACTGCGTCGTCTTGTTCGCAATCACACGCACCCCGCTGAAGGCTTATCTTTGTGCACAAAGCGGCGCACAGAAGAAAAGGTTTTAAACTGCACTTACGGCCACTTCCAACGTGAGAACCCTAATGAAAAGTCTAAGATTTGTTGTAACCTATTGTAACGGCGTAATTTGGTCCAGTGCCTGCCGCTACGGTAGCATGCTTTCGCAGGGAAAAGCCGAGGCGTTGAAGAGGGTTTAAAGTTAAATGATTTAATTTACTGGTAACATTGATGACATTTAGCACATATAAACTTGAAACAATTACACTTATTATATAGATGAGAAAGACAGTCAAAAGATTAAGAGTACCTAGCGGGGCATGGCTGACTGGATCTCGATCTCCCGGCGGGAGGGCACGACGACGAGCGGCAGAGTTTCTGAAGTAAGCCCTGGTGCAGGCCGCCCGCCGCCCTCAATAGCCGGAGGAGCCGCGTTATATTCGCTTCAAGCGGTCCGGCGGGGGACGTATTGGGGGAAAAAGTGCATCCTGGAGCGTGCGGACGCAATGGAACTAGGCTTTCCGCAGCCAATCCGCGAGACGCTTCTTAGCTCCAATCAGCCATGTTCCCGCTAAAGTGAAAAGGAAAAAATCAAACACAGAAGGCACCAAGTTCAAACTCGAAGGCACCCGTTTCCGGCCAAAGAATTACTGGCGAGAATAAAGTAGTGCATACAAACTCGAAAGGGGAAAAGACAGGCGGTCGTTTGAACCAGACCGAGGGTTCGGAGCACAGAGCGGCCCGCGTAGACGCAACGGGGGGTCGGAGACGCCACTGCGCGCGGTAACCTTTGACGGGCCGATGGCTCGCTCCCCTCAACAGTCGCGTACCCCTGGTCGGCCGACGGGCAAACACACGCGCCAGAAGCGTTTCTCAGAAAAAAGGGGGCCAGGGCCCAGCCGCGTCCGAAGCGTTTTCACACAAAACACTTGGGAGGAAGAGCCCCGGCGGCGGGAAGATAACTCAAAACAACCAGAAATCATCAAGAGACATTCGCTTCGCGACGCTATCAACGGGGGTGTAATTTACTTTAGGCAAGAAATGCTTATGCAAGTTTCCAACCCATCTTCAAATTTTTGTGCGTGCATAGGTGCTTGCCCACGGAAAGATTTAGGAAGCTTCTCAAAGTCAAAGCGCACTTGTCAGTATACGGAATCGAACTCACGCCAAATTCTGGTTAACCGTACCACGGGTTCCAAAGCGGGAGTTATGAACAATTGGCCATGACTCTTTTGGCCTTCTCTAAGGACATCCGTGTGGTCGTACTTACGCAGACCCCACCCTTGCTTCGTACACATTTTGATGTTCGCAATAGGTGTGCACTGGGCCATATCGCACGGAAACGTCAATCTCAAATTAGAAGTAAAGAAAACCCTCGTTTTAACGCACTTCACCGGATAGAAAACTGTCTTCGTTATAAGCAATACTTGTTACAAGCGGAGATGGAGACAATTTTCTCGCAATTTTTCACAGTGGGATCAATCAAAATCTAATAGGATGAAAATCTGTACAAAGCGATAAAATTAAAACTAACGTTAACTGTATTTGAATTAGCTATTTCCCGCAACCTTACTCAGCACGCTTAAACGCGTGGGCTAAATTTAGCGCTAAATCGTCAGCAGCAGACAGCGCCAGCATCCTTCTCTTCGATATACAATAAATGCACTCATTCGGAAACCTGCGGGGCGCTGGTATCCCTCGTGCCTCGTCAGAGGAGCTGCTCGTTATTATTACCAACGTGGCACCAGAGGCCAGTTAGCTACGAGGAAAAGACGGCGTGCTTCGCAGGAAATAAAACCCGCCTAGGGACCCCCCACGTCGAGGAGGTGATATAAGAGCGGAAAGGCGGGTGGCAGAATGACACATAGCTTGCACACCGCAACAGCTAGCCGGGCACCGAAAACAGGCAGATGCCCGCATCCAATATGCATGGTTAACCCGTGAAAAATTGGCAGCCCGTAAGGGCAGTCAGTTAATTACAAAACGCGGTAAACGAATAGTCAGTCATACATATACCATAGCACCCCTGCTGTTCGTGGCAGTCGGTGTTCGCTCAGAAGCGGGCGCACTTCGCTATATGAAGAAAGAGGGCAGAAAGCGCGGCACTTTTCAAACCGCCCACTGGACCGCAGCAGCTCGCGTATCGCTTTATTCCCATCTTGAACTCGGGCGTGTGCATACACACGCGCGAGCAGCGCGGGCGCCGGTCTCCGTTCACGGAGGACGCGATGCGTTGATGGCCGCCACACTTCCCTGTTGCGCACCCCTCCTCCCTGTGACGTGGATTTCGCCGGTGCGGGTTCACGACCTCTGGCTCGCAGCGCGGCGGAAGCGAAAAACCAGGGAACAAGAAGGGAGAGACAATGGGCCCGAGAGGACGTTAGGCCTTCTCTGCGGTCGGATCCTACGCGTCCTTGCGTTGCGCAACGTCTTCGCCCGTGCGGCTCCCAAGCAGCCGGCTCTTGTTTCCGCGTGGGCGTTCCACGTGTAAACGGTACCACCATGCAGCGAGCGGCGCCGCGCGCTTGCCGGGGCACTCCGTCCTGGTCGTGTTTTTCACCTTGCGCCGTGCTCTCTCTCGACCCGCGGGCAATTCGTCACAGTCGCGGCCCTCCGTGCGATCTCCAACGTCTATCTGACGTTTTTGTTGCTCGTTCCGGGCTGTTCTGTTTTGTAATACCGCAGTGCGCCATGTTGTAACTTGACAACGTGTGGATTCGAGCCAGCTGGCAATCCATGATAAGACTCTGTCTCTGTCTTTCACGTCCCCTGTCTAAATATTTGGCGCTTGAAAGTCTTGCCATGTTGTATACCCAACCTTTCATTCTTTTTTGTTGCCCCTCGCCTGAACTCCATTGTTTTCGAGCTCATTCTGTTTGCTTCCCTCGTGGCCCGTATGTGTCGCCGCTTTCCCCTGAGTGGGTCGTATAACTGTCTGCAACTTCGATTAAGAGGCTGTGCGCGCAAGGTTCCACCCGCGACTCGCCGTTCTCACGCCTCGGTCTGGCGCCTTACGGATCGTGCGGATAAAAAAGCCGAGAAGCATGTGTTAGCTACCCTGGTACGAGCCAGCTGGCGGGCAGAGTCTGAGAGGCAACAACGGCCTGTGGATTGTGAGCTCGCAGTCTTCTCTCTCTCTCTCTCTCTATCTCTCTCTCTCGTTGCTTTTTCCAGCATTGCCAATACAAGCGCATGCTTTCCGCAGAGCCGAGAAGACGTTTTGAAGCTAATGCATTCTTGTTCTTTTAAAGCGATAGCATTATTAGGCTCATTTCCCGATTTTTCCGTGGGTGATAGCCGTCCGCGGAATTACATCATCACTGCCGACCGGAAGCTATATATACTAATGCAGCCAGATACGAGAGCTCGCCTGAATCTTGAATGCTCGGCAGCGGCAGCTGGAGGGTAGAAAGAAGGGCAGCGATACTGCGGCCATAGAGTTTCATACTAATATATACTAGAGGGAAATCTGTCGCTGCAGTCACGGGCCGCCGTGGGCGGTGCCAGTGCCGCTATACTCGGTTACAACTCAAGAACGGCACCACCTTATGTAGTGTATCACTCCGCCAAAGCGCCGGACCCGTGACGTCAGTGCGCGCGCGTTTTGAAAGCGGTTTGCTATGAATGCGGGATATCGTCTGCCTTGTTTCACGCAGTTTGTTTGTCGTCACTGGAGTCGTTTATAAGCATATTAAGTCCAAAAAATCACGGGAACGGCTCACGCCATGTTCAAAATATTCCCAGTAACGCCCTACTTGAGCCGCGCGGAAAAACAGCCGGCTACGGTGATAAGGCACAGCGGCAACTTTCGGTGCCGTTCTTAAGTTGTCACCGAGTATAGCAATGTTCCTCGCCTACTTGGCTTAGCTAGCCATATGGCTTCTTTTTTGTCTCGAAGCCAAAATCAAGAAAGAAGGGTAACATTTTTTTCCTTGTTCATCGTGCATGAAGCTTCTACATAATCACTGACAAATTAATCTTTCTGGAGGTTTAATTTTAATAACAAAACAAATTTGATGAACCTTATATAGTAATATTGTTGTTTTTTTGCAGCCAGAGCCAACTTTTCAGCCTGTTTTTGAGCCATGCCAAGGACAAGTGGAACGTGCCTGCCTAAGGAACTCTCGCCGAAGCGCGGCTCCCGTAGGCAGTGGCGCCAGATTTACCTCTAGTGCATATTAGTAAGAGACTCTATGACTACGGCGGAGACTAAAAAAAGCACACGTGGTTTCAGCAGGCGCCGCTCCTGCGCAGTGAAGCTCGTTCAACGCCCGTCCTTAGTCGCATACTCCCCGTATACGATCGCCAGATGCTCCTGCAACTCCTTCCCACCAAAGCACCTGTGCCTCCTGAACTGATGCTGGCGCCAGCATTGTGCCAGCATTGTCACTAAAAAGCCTGGGAGAAAGATTAAGACCGAGCTCTCAAAAACCAAGGAAAGCATAAATTGAGACCAGGAACGAACTGAGATGTGTCCTGATTAGAAAAAAGCCGAAGATATGGTGACTAATTGCACGAATTCTTAAATTGCTTTTCGAATTTCTCGCGACCTTGTCTCCGCCTCTAGATCTGACCAGCAAAGGATGGATGGCGCCAAGCAGCCAATTTAAAACACCACCCTAGAAAACTGATCGGGATGTTATCCCCAAAGAACGGTCACGCAATAAGCCTTGGCTTGGCCCTTTACAGAGAAGCGACAGAGCCGATCTGAGAATCGCCGAAATACAACAAACCTCTGTCCATTTGGCCCATATTGTAATCCACCTAGCCAGGGGAAGAGAAGAGGGAAGAAGAAACGACAAAAGTTTGAAACACTCGCACTGCCGCCTACAATCCGCCCTCGGAGCCTTTCACGCACTGCGTATTTCCTGTGCCGCGCCGATTAAAACCGCTGCCGCTAGTCTTGCTCTCTTCCCTGAACTTGTTTGCTTTAAAGCAAAAAACTCACGCATCTCCACTAAGTGAATAATGACGAGTGGACGAAGCACTAGGGATCGTTCTTACCGTAAATCGCCCGTGGCATTGCCCACTCGCGTATGTAAATGAGTGGCAACGCGCGTGTGAGTATATACAATTCCAACCAAATCCGACACACAATTTAATCCAATCCAATCCAATCAATTTCATTCCAATCCAATCCAATCCAATCCAACCCTTCTCGCGCATGCGCAACACTGTGTACACGGACGCCAAGCCCTGGACAAAGCGAGGTCCTAAGGTGCTTCGCCCCTAAAATGGCAAATGCAACAATTCAATTCAAAACGCTCCTTCGGTGTCAAGGTAGCGCTATCGCGTGTACATCTTGAGTCCTCTTAAGATGCCATCTAGGACTGTTTTTATTCCATGTAGTCAAATTAACGCACGCTGCAGAGACAATGAATAAGCAAATAGGACAACTGTTCGTAGCAGACTCGAAGTGCAAACTCGGAGCCATGCGTGCGTGCAAGCGGCCGGCGCCGTTGCCTCCGCGTTTGCACAATCGTTCAAGGAGCGCGCGTCGCGAGTTTGTTCAAGACGTCGAGCCGCCGCCGCTGCCGGCGTTAGCACGTGGGGAAAAGCACGCTGAGCGCATCTCGCAGCTGTCACACGTTCGCGCGCCTCCACCGCGAGCCTGCCTGCGTTTCATTCATCTTGGAGCCGCCTCTCCGGGAGGCCTTATAGCCGCCGCTGCCCGCTCGGGTCTCTCTCGCGGTGCACGCATATATGCGTCCGCTTGTACGGTTCCCCAGCGGCCGCGTGCGAGTCGCGCTCCCTTTGCGTTTCGATTGTTTTCCTTGACGCTTCGTCATTGTCTCCCAGCTGCCGCGGGGCCCTCGCCGTGACAAAGTGCCTGTCGACCGGCGACGCCTTCGGTGGTGGCAGCGCGTGTGTAGTGTGTGTGCGCACGCGCTCTTGCGCCGGACGCTGAAGGTTGACGCGCGGCCAGCGAGCGCTCATTGCACGCGGCTATAGGTTGGGACCGCGCATCCGGGATGCAACGACATAAATTATACGCCGCTTTCACCTCTATAGGCATGCACCCCGTAAACTTGTGTGCGTGTTTTCTTTTTTGGGGGACGGACGTAGCGTATTCAATTTATTGTATTAACACTGGGGGCTGATTTGTCTTTTGGAAGAAGCTAACAGTGGTCGCGAGCGGATCGCCGGTATATGTATATCATCATCATCATCATCATCATCACCAGCCTATCTACGCCCACTGCAGGTGAAAGGCCTCTCCCATTATTCTCCAATTACATCGGTCCTGTGCCAACTGTGACCAATTTATCCCCGCAAACTTCTTGATCTCATCTGCCCATCTAACTTTCTGCCACCCCCTGCAACGCTTGCCTTCTCTAGGGATCCACTCTGTTGCCCTTAATGACCAGCGGTTATCTTGCCTTCGCATTACATGCCCTGCCCACGTCCATTTCTTCTTCTTAATTTCTACTAATATGTCTTTAACACCAGTTTGCTCCCTGACCCACTCCGCTCTCTTCTTGTCCCTTAATGTTACACCTATCATTTTCCGCTCCATTGCCCGCTGAGTCGTTCTCAATTTAAGTTGAACCCTCTTAGTGAGCCTCCAAGTTTCTGCCCCGTAGGTGAGTACCGGTAAGATGCAGCTGTCATACACTTTCTTCTTCAGCGACAATGGTAGGCTGCTATTCATTATCTGAGAATGTCTGCCATATGCACCCCACCCCATTCTGATCCTTCTAATTATCTCCGCCTCATGGTTGGGATCTGGGGTCACAACTTGGCCTAAGTATATATATTCGCTTACCACTTCCACTGCCTCGCCATCTATCCCAAACTGCTGTGCTGTTCCGAGGTTATTGATCATTACTTTAGTTTTCTGCATATTAATTTTCAGGCCCACGGTTCTACTCTGTTCGCCCAGTGCGGAAAGCATGCTTTGCAATTCGTCCCCCGAGTTACTATATAATGTTTAAACTCCACGTGAGCACTGTGGACAATAAGATCGACCAGAGCCACGCATAGACTTTATTGCCATGCTTGCCGTGATTCACGTTAAGCAGATCCTAAACCGCACGAGTGTATTTTGCCGTTGTAAAGGCGAGCGAATCTCTCTCTCTCTCTCTCTCTCTCTCTCTCTCTCTCTCTCTCTCTCTCTCTCTCTCTCTCTCTCTCTCTCTCTCTCTCTCTCTCTCTCTCTCTCTCTCTCTCTCTCTTCAAAGGATGGCAGCTCGGACGAAGCTCGAAAGATGGTGGGCGAACAGAAAACAAACTATGCACAAGGGAGCATGGTTAAATGAATCGAAACGAGCTTGAAAACTGCGCAGAAAGTAGAACAGATTGTCCAGCAGTTTGTTTTTATTTCTTTCTGCCCACCTCTTTCTAGTGCCTGTCTTCCCTACATCCCCGACCCCTAGCAGAGAGGCATGTAGACGATTTAAAACGCCGGCAGAACTCTCTGCTTTTTCAATAAAGAGCCTTCTCTCTGTTTTTTTTTTTTTTATCTTCTCGGCATGCTTCGTTACTCACAGTTCGTTGAGGCTCATCTTTCCGTAGCAGAGCGAGCAGTAGACATCGGTAAGCAACAGACGTCTATGTACTGAAATTTCTTCGACGGAGCCTCAGTACGCGTTGGTAAAACATTGCACGCGTTCGCAATCGAGATAACGGGCGTTGACTGACGGAGGACCAGGAAAACGTGCGACCGACAGCCAGCGGACGCAAAAAAGAGAGTGCCTTGAACTTGGCGGCGTCCAGGAATGTCCGTGCAGGTGCAAGACCATAGAGACAGGCAGCCGTGCAGTGACCGGCGGCTTGCAGCAGCGGAGGCAGATTTGCCGCGGAGCAGGTATAATGACATTTGATACGTCCCGTCTCGGGCGCAAGACCGCTTTCAATGCCCTGTCCGCGTGCGGGAAGAAGACGCGAACGCGTGGCGGCGTATTGACACGGAGATGCTCCTGCGGTTTGTATAGGGCCTCATCCGTCCCTGACGTGTATGCCCCGCGCACGGGGGTTTGTTCGGGGCTGCATGAAGCATAAAGTCGGCGCGCCACGCGGGTCGTCGAACTGGGCGAAAGCGCTATTGAAGCCGGAGTTCGTGCTGCGGAAGAAGCTGCAGAATGACGCGAGGCGCGATTTATTTATCTCTTTGTCCGAGGGACGAGATGATAGGCCAGCTTGGAACGGGGAGCCGATTCTATACCTCACGACGCGGCCCCACAGACCGCGGGCACGCATTCGTCAGTCGCGTCCATACCGTTGCACAGAATAGCCTGCGTTAGAACGGTGGTTTGGGCTAGTTGGTGCATACTGAATTTCAAAACAGCGCAAAAAGACGGGACAATGAAACAACGACACAAGCCGCTTTTTGCGCTGTTTTGAAATACACAATAGCCGTTCTGCGGTTTGAGAAACTCGAGTGCATACATTCGTTTATATCGGTAAATTTACTTTGCGCGGTATCGGCGTCTAATCCTTCGTCGGGAGTGCAACTTTACGCATGCAGGAAGAACCGGCACAACTTACGTTACAATTGTAGGGAAAGTTGTGCTGGTCTTATCTCGAACGAAGTGTCCTGTAGCTTTCAATGCCTTCATTTCAGCAGGCGCTTATGTTTTCTGTACAATATTCTTCCGTACCTGCAAGGCTACCGTTAACTAAGCACGGGGCTGAAGTTTGTAGGTCCAATGATCAGCGTCACAGTTAGTGGACAACCTTCCGGTTAGCTGAACCGGTGAGCGACTGTACACTAACTGCGATGGCACGAGGGTCAAACCCGCCATGGGGGCTGACGAGTTACGGGGGGATCGTAGATGGCTGTACTTTATATTGGTCTTGTCACCGTCTCAACTTCTGTTCGTGCAATGTACCCTTATGTTTCTTTATGGCTTAGTATGAGCTTCACTTACACTGCACCAAGTTTCGTTAGCAAAGACTGATGAATACATTTTTATGACACCCAAACAAGATTTATAGAAATTCCTCTCAGCATAGTGCAATGAAAATTTACAAATTTGCTCCCCACTAAGGATACAATTTTTCGCACCATATTACGTCAGTCCACAGCGTAAATAACAAGTACAGGTGGGAGGACACGCTGTTTTATCCGTTTGCCTGGCTTATGTCCCTCCTTGTCGTCTTTGCTTTCCAAGCTGTGAAAAAAGGTCGACAATGGGTCGCCACCTTGCCCTGCCGTCCACCCAGTGACGCATCAGAAGAGCTTGAATAATATTTCTCATCATTCTAAAATAAAATTTTAAACAGAAGTGATTTATTTTACAGGTTTCCGGAAGAAAAATGTCATGCCCTTTCTACAATAGTCTAAGTTATCTTTCTGGTTGAATGGAGAAATTACATCCGAAGCATTTATTCCTGTTGGAGGTGAACCGTGGAGATGTCCAAGGACGCGAGATTTCGACGCTAGTTAAGGGTCCCGTGGGGTTTTTTTAATTACTCCGTAGCCTAACAGTAAGGTGCTTCTCATACGGTGCATCCAGTATCGGACTTCAGATAACTTTACGCAAATTACAAATGAACTTATCATTTATGCCAAAGGGCATACTATCGCAATTAAAAAAAGAACGAAAAATCGGCAGCGAGATGAGAGACCGACGCGCGACGAAAAATATATATTTTTAATAGTTTAGAGTTTCAAACTAACCCTTGCAATGTCAGTTCCTAGCTTCATGGACGAAAAATAGAGAAAAGATTGACTGCCTGACTCGGAACTTTGTGGGGATCATTAATTACGCCTTAAGGTTTCCCCTTGAGCACAATCAATCCTATTTGGTTATTCCTTCTTTGTAATGCGTTTCCCACTGCACATTGGAGTCAGTGTGGAGCAGACACTTAAATCCTCTTACCGTCCCGAGAAAGGCCGGTCAACGTTAGTGAATATAACAGCGTGAGCCAATAGATAAGGCCGACTTCAGTACAAGCATGACTGCTGGATTCAAATATAGTGTTCTCTTGCGAGCACAGCACGCTTCGTCGCATATTGACCGTTCTTACCGAGAGAACGAGTGTAATTCATGACTTAAACGTAGGTTAAGTAATGCATCTAAAGGAACTTGTCTTTTTCTTCATTTTGTCTTTAATATTTCATCGCAAGAGCCTGGCGGAGCGGGATAAATCAAACACCAGGAGCCGCCATGGCCGGGAAAGTATCTGTCCATGTATTCCAGTCTCTCTAAAGATACGAATCGGCGCGCCTTTCGAATATCTATACAGCAGCGTGAAAAGAGGGTGGTCTGAATATAAATAGGCTGCAGGTATGGCTTCCTACGGCGTGTCCAACAAATAGCTGCTGAGATTATCACCAGGTTCGGCCGTAGGCACAGTAACGGACGATGCCCCGCGTCGGGGTGTCACTAAAAGAAAATATGTGCGAGACAGGTTCGAACTGGTTATGAGGGCGAGATCCCATGCACGGAGCGGCTAGTCTGAGTATCGTCCTTTATCATCTATATTGACGGCTTTCAATGAATTTCTATAAACTCCAAG
Source organism: Haemaphysalis longicornis (assembly GCF_048455015.1). NCBI lineage: Eukaryota > Metazoa > Arthropoda > Arachnida > Ixodida > Ixodidae > Haemaphysalis > Haemaphysalis longicornis. The sequence continues at coordinate 223,661,628 of NW_027526295.1, read as the reverse complement.
TTGCATTCACTCTACATTAACTCCTGTAGCAAGACCACCGGGTGCCTGGGTGGTCTATCCTTAGGCTGCGTACGTGTCTCTTTGCAAGCATATAGCTTCGGCGGCTAAACCTTAATCTAATTCGATTTGTTCTAAAAGATGCTAGAGAGAGTAAGCGTTGGCGAAAAGTTACAAATTTATTGCTTAGCTCATGTTTTCAGTTTTTAGGTGAATTTTCGTGACCCCTCTTTTTTTTTTCTTTTTTTTTAATGGGAAAGGTGCGTTAAGTGCGTTGAATACGGTGCACCGACTCGTAACCTCGGCTGTGACGGTTCGTTCACAAGTCCACACGGCGACATTTGACGGATACGTATCGTGAGCGTTATTACTGTGCGTAAATTGCACTTGAACACCCACAAGGACGTCGTCAACAATCAAGCAGGTGATCATCAGAATTTTGAAAACTGAGGTTGCCACCAAACCAAATTGCGAGCCCTTGTGACGTCACTGAAGTCGTTCTTGAGGCGGCCGCGTAGGAATAGTCCTTTTTTCTCCTGAGCTGTCAATATCGACTAAGGTTTAAAAAAGCAGCTGAAAAGAGTATTGAAGGTTTCGGTGAGCTTAACTGCACAACGTGGCCCCGGCAGGTGTTTGATGTATTCTTTTGATTTCCCATCCCTTTGGAGAGCGGTATTATTGACTTACACAGACACACACGAAAAAAAAAAAAACTGTGTTCAGGCTTTTTACTTTCTCGCATTCAGATAGCATGAACTTGGAGACATTTTGGGGGAAATGGAGAAGACATTGACCTGGAGCAAAGCCTGGAGCTAAGGTCACAACAGCAGCTAATATTGTATAAAAACAGCAAAAATTATCTGCGCCTTTCGTCCGGTACAAGTACTCCGGTATTTCATATTTCAATCTGAGCTTTGGCGTGAGAGTGTTTGCACTCAAAGCACGCATGGCTTCCCACACGTATCGTGGTACTGGTGAAATTACTATAACAACCAACGCTGACCGCCGCACGTGCAAGACACGCGACGACTCTACCCTCCTAGTACCACGCAGTTCGCTTCGACAAGTGGCTTATACAACAGCTCCGGTGGAGTCTTCCTCCTTCATGCAACGACATAAATGTTTCACAAAAAAAAAAAAAAACTGTCTGCCGAGAGTGCGCAGTGGGGCTCCCGACGAGGCAAGACAGTGTTAACGCGAAGACGGCGACGGATAAGGGAAGGGTTGGATAAAAAGAGAGACGGGAAGGCATCGCTGCCGCTGCTCGATGTCCCGCGAGCCCCGCGGTTCAGCCGGGCGTCACGGAGATCGTAAAAGCAGCAGCTCCTCACTCGCGCGTGTGAAAACGTAGGAAAGGGCAAGGGAAGGTGAAGCGTGCATTTGTGCCTGGCCGACCTCCTCCTAATGGCTTCCCTTCGCCAGCGTTCAGCCAGGTTCCGTCTCATTTGCCTGCTAAACTCGACTCGTTATCAAGCCCGCCTGCTCTTGCGATCGTCTGGCCAGCCGTGTCTGGGCGAAGCCGCGGATATCACTCTGAACCAGACCAGCCGGCCGGTTTGCGCCTCGAAAGGTTTTCAAACGAAAAGAAAAAATCTCCTTCTTTGCTTGTTTTCCTTCTTATTTCCCAGCTGCGAAAACCTTCCGGGCTTTAGCTTGTTTGTTCTTCTCAAAACTGCCTTTCTTCGTTCATCTTTTTGCGGGAGGTTCTCACTTTCTTTTGACGAACTCGGATCCACCTCCGTGGCGGAAGGCGCGGCGGTGACCGTAAATTGTAGCGCTGGGCGCTGCTGTTGTCGTTCTTCCGTTTGTTTTCACTGGACGCTCGCGCACCCTGCGCCGGCGCTGTGAGGCCTGCACAGTGTCGTCAACGAGTGCACACGTGGCTTTGGGAGACCGAATGCTCCGGGGGCTGCGAAGAGCAGAGAAGAAGAGGGGGGAGGGGGGGCTGGTGGCTCCTCTTCGTCCTGTTACACCTTCTCGCATGCTGCTGCCGGTGGTGCTTAGATCTTTATGACCCGCTCATTTGGTTCCGTTTCGTTGTTTTCTCCTTCGCAAACGGCACCGTGATGACTTTTGCAGATTTCCTGCGTTAAAAACAATATACCGGCGCAACGATTGCCGCCAAATCCGGTCTCGTGGCTGCAGGAAAAGCAATATGACTGCATCGGGAGGAGGGGAGGAATGCCCGGTGAGAGTGTCCTGTCTGCTAGCCAGCTTTGTATAAGACCGTGACGACGGCGGTGGAGTGGTTTGTAAGATTACCGGAGTTTACCACATTTGAACCGAAGCTGATGATTCCGTCAGTGCGCCCTCTATCGGATTATCACGTGGAGAGATATCTGATCGAAAACGGCGTGGTATTATGAAGCATACGTGCGAAAATTGTACTCAAGCGTGAACTTTGAACTTTTGAAACATTTAGCTTTATTTCAACCCAAATAAAGAGCTAATGAGACGAGGGAAAAGGTCGCAGCTAAAGCTGCTCGACAATGTCCCGCCCTCACATGGTAAATCGGCAGAGTGGTGCGTAATAACATAATTTCACATACCTAGGATAGTACGACTACATGAATAACGCTGCAGTTATTTCGAAAATGCTTCAACAGACACAAAGGTACGGCAGTAACAACAAAATAAAACTTGTAGCAAACGACAGCAATTGGAAACAAAATTTACTACCAAGGACCACACGCATGCAATGTTGAACAAAACACACCCTGTGTATCTTTAAATAAATATAATAAAATATCAATGAATAGCCTTGCGAAAATTATCGGCTGCTAAAGTTGAGGGAGAAAATTCTTATGGCTATTGTACGCATTCTAGCAGAGTAAGCTAATATCGAGATTGTACTAATTCAATAGTGCGCGTAATGCATACGCTTCTCGCTGAAAGCCATCATTTGTTCGTCGCCGCTGCACGTAACCACTACTCAAGATGGTGTGTTGCGGGGTAAACAACATTTTCATGTAAACTATCATTTTGGGTGAAAACATTGCGTGACTGTATGTTCGTGGTTATAGTATTGAAAAAGGCGATATATATTCCAGTTTGTACTTCAAAACTTTGAAAATGATGGACTGAACGCTGAGAACTAGGGCATGGTGACAACTGCTCTTAGGCCCTGCTTTTGGAGTTCTAATTTCACAGCGAGGCTGTTGTATGCAAGCCCCCCCCCCCCCCCCCCCCCTTTTTTTTTTTGCGTACTCACTCAAACCGAGTAAAGCGGCTGCACTCGCCCTCACTTCGGCATACCCTCCCCTTCAGCCAGCTGTTTGCCCACGGCGCTTCATAGTTTGATACAAGATGCCGTATATTGCCCCTGAAAAGTATCTTCTAATCAATGCATTTGTGCTTGGAGGAGCAGCCGACTTTAAAAACGTCGATGTAACCTCTGTTTATGTAATCTGGCTTTCTCACATTACGTGTTAGGCAGTGAAGCCTAATTGTAAAGAAAATTAAAGGCCAACTGCACTCAAATTTTCGACAACGTGAAAATAATGTCACCTAACAGTTCATATAAAAAGGGTGCGAAATGCCGTGATAATGGAGTTGGGCGCAATTCCGGCATCCCGTTGCTATCAATCAAGATGAAGTAGACCACCCGACAGTAATTTTTTCCATCATAATAACTGCCGGAATGGCAATTTTTGGCATTGCAAGTAAAAAACGGACCCTGATTTACAAAGCTATTTGCTCGTATACGATATCGAAAAGCAGCTTTTATTATAGCCGACCCCTCGGCTATCACGTCGCCCTCTCTGAAGGGAACAAATCGCACGCGGGCGGAGATAAATCACTATTTCTACTATACATTACATACAAACAGCTTCGTGAATATCGGCCCAGTATTTTTTCCCCTGTGTGCACATCGAGAATCGAATTATAAAAGGGATCTGAAACTATAAGCCCGCCTCCAGAGCTAAATGACGCACTAAAACACGAAAACACTTCCTATCTACCGCTGTTTTCTACTATAACCAGAGACAGGTACAGTCGGTAAAAGGCTTGTCTATAACACAGCTTTCGTACTCTCAGCCCTATTCTGCCCCGACGGAGCGGGATTTGAATAAAACGACTGCGGAATTCTGAAGTCTTTGCCCTTCGCTTTTGCCTCCGACATGTTTGGAACGAGTATGTTTCGGCAGTTTTCGGTAGTAGCTGGTTGAAGTTGAAATCGCTGTTATAGACAAGCGTTTTACCGACTGTACTGTTGAAAACGTTTTATTTTCAAATAAACTAAATCTAACGCTCAAAGTAAATACTTCACTTGGGAATCTAACAAAAATATAATCTATTGTTTAGGAGAGGAGCAGTTTAGTTTTCGCACTTCCCAAATACGACGGCCAATATTTGTGCGGGTGTATTTGTTACTACGAGAAAGGCTGATTTTGGTTCACTTAGCTAGCGAGACAAAAGTCGCACAAATGTTTATAGCTGCGTGTACAAGAACTCTATTTGGGTCGTAAAACTTTTGGAAATGTCTAAAGGATAGAGGTGGCGTTGGGCCAGCCCAAATGAGGCCAATATTGGACGCGAAAGTGCAAGTGGCCAATAATTTATAATATATCTTTTTTTTTCTGTGGTAAATGCATTAGGAATGACAAATGTAAGGCAAGTGCTCCTTTTGCGCTATTTTTTTCTTTGAGTAAAAATATTATTTTCAAGAAAAAAGAGTTTTGCTAACTCCAACACGTTCGCAAGCGCCTGAATAGGTTTAGGCTTCTAATCATTTTCTTTTTTTTTTTTTTTTGCATTGAGAAAAATGGGGGATATTACTGCCTATGCGGTTAGTTTAAACATTTGATGGAGACGCCGGTACAGCGCGCTGGTGTAGCAGAGAAACCCCGGGCGAACGCATCATTGCGCCCGGCGGAGCGCCCTGCAAGTCGCCGGAGAAGCGCGAGCTTCACGGGACAGGTTCCCCAACCTCCGTCACAGGCCGCTCGGAACTTGTTACGGCGACTCTCCGCCAGGTGCAAACGTCGTCTGCTCGGAGGTACTTTGAACGGCGGTACCTAGCGCTCTTTGTGATTACGAAGCTAAGGATTTCGCCATGGTGATTTTAAGAGCATAGACTACTTATTTGGACAAAAAAAATTTTGAGCGCAGTTGGCCTTTAAGGAGCAATGAGTCCGAACACGGTGGAATGGGACCATCGACGACGATCGGGCCGCGGATGCTAAGAGTAAGCGCGATGCCCGGCGGGACCCCGAATTCCATGAGTCGGAAGCGCAAAATGTTGGCGTGGCTACAACCCTACTGAACGCTCCCCCGCCGCGACGGCGCGGTTTGAACGGTATTATGAGGTCAACCAGTAACCCACGAACAATTCCGCTGGCCATTCCACCTCCACAGAGGGAAATGGCAATGAATTTTATTTGTGTTTGTGAGTAGTAGCTTTCCAAACTAAATGGGTCAATGGGTTATCCCAGGAGTGCTGCACGCGAATGTTTCATGTCGTTGCACGGCAGAGGATATAACACGTTCCCCACTCGCTCGAGGTTTTTCATTTCGTAATTGCGGGCAATCAAAAAGGCAGGAATCGCAGATGGTGCAAACTGGTGCATGGAAACACCTAATGCGTTTTCAGTAAAAACAAGTGAGTGAGTGAGTGAGTGAGTGAGGGAGGGAGGGAGGGAGGGAGGGAGGGAGGGAGCGAAACGCGCGAAGACTCTGGCTTTGCCTGCTAGCGCCCAAAGCATGTTGGTTATCTCCCTTGCAACAGTGACTTCTCGGCTTAGATCGGTGTTGATTGTCTATGTACGAGCGATTGCCCTTCAGTGTCTCATTCCTGGCGTCTCTCTCTCTGTCTGCGCAGCGTGCAACTGCAACCTCCACGCCCGGCGCTGCCGCTTCAACATGGAGCTGTACAAGCTGTCAGGTCGCCAGAGCGGCGGCGTCTGCCTAAACTGCCGCCACAACACCGCCGGCCGGCACTGTCACTACTGCAAGGAGGGCTATTACCGGGACCATTCCAAGCCCATCACCCATCGCAAGGCCTGCAGAGGTACGCGCAATTCTCTGCTTCTTCCCAAGCACGCCTTGGCCTTTCCTGGTTCTTCTCTTGTCCCACCGCCTTCACTGTCGCCAGGGAGGCAGCGTGTCATCTAAATTATCACTAAATATAGCAACCCAAACGCCTCTTGGAGGCTTCTCTCCGGCGGGGAAGCACGACCATGCCTTGCAAGTTTGCGCGCTCACTTAACGCGCTGCTGGGTCGAGGGTGACCGTGTTTGTCGAGCTGTCAGTCAATTATCGTCGTGGATCCGCGAGGTTCTGTCTGCTAACTCTGGGGCTGCCTGCGTATGTTGCGACGAAACTGTGCGTGGCTAGAACTCTGGGAATGGGTACCGAACAACGAATAAAGCACATCCCTATGCACAAAACTCAAAAGAAATATGAAGTCTTCAAGACGTGTACGTATACGAAGTTTCCTCAACGTCATTCTCAATTGACTACCAAGTCATGACAACATACATATGTTGGTTTTCAATGCGCTTTCTTTTCAGGCACAGTGATTTTCTCTTTTGCGCTTTCTCTCTCTGAGATAGTATGTGTGTAGTATTCCCGCATTAAAATTTTTAATAACTGGATAGGATGTAACATTGGCTCCAGGCGAACATTTGTTCGTAAGTATATACACCTTATCGTGGTCATCGTCAGCCTTATGGAAGCACCAACGGTGAGCGTGATCATAATCCCAGTGGTCACACGAGACAGCGGCGATTCACCATCATCAATCATCGTGCACTTACGCCTCAAGGTGCCAGATGGAGCCCGTGACGTCGGTGTCACTGCTATACAAAGCTGCATCATTGGGAGGATATTTTTTCTGCCTATAAAGTAGGGGGACCGCAAGGACCTTTATAAATACTTCCGCGAGACCCCATGTCGCCCTACAAACAAAGCTATCAGCTAGCCCTTTTCAAGTCGGCGTCACTACTGTACATATATGCACTGCTAGAAAAATCTTTTGATGGGAGCAGTAGAGGCGCTTTTACACGCAAGAAATTATGAAAACCTTAAGTCATTTATTAATAGCATTTTCTTATTCGGCGAAAGTGCAACACAAACGGACGGACGAGCTTCCTCCTCGATGAGAACACAAATAAAAAATTGCTCTTTTAAATCGACGCGCTCCTAAACCTCTCCTTACCCTGTATTGGCGGTGAGCGCGACCACGGGCGGCGCTGCCAAGCGCGCCTCTGTGACGTCGGCTTAGGGATTCTCGTATTTGTCGTCTGCTTCAATCGGGCTCACTCTCCCTGCTGCTTCTTTGCGCTCGGTTGACGTGTGATGGTTGTCCGCGCCAGATTTTGCGCGTGCGTAACTTTTTATCATGATGATAGCCTTAAAATCGCATACACTAGCTCAAAGCGTGATTTAAAGTATAGTTTTTGATGTCTCTACGGAAGAAACGTCGCCCCGTTCCTTGCGAAGCCGGTGCTGGCGGAGCTCGAAGAGTCGGAGCTAGGCGTCAGCTTCTGTATTAAGCAATCTTTCGAGCCAGCTACTAGTAACCGACAACAGAGAGAATACAAGACCAAAACAAATTCCCGGCCTTTGGAGTTGTCGGCTTTGGCAGAAGGCATTCCGATTCCCGGTTATCATATGTAAGGTAAAACAGTTTTTGCAACCTTGCCGAACGCTCGAAAGTATCGTATCACATCAATTTACGTTGTCATGACATGAAAGTGTGTCGCCATGCACTATAGGCTGCAGAAACTGTAGGTTGAGTTCCAAATAACCCACTGTGTGTATAGCTAGGCGCGTCCTGGTTTTATACCACGCTTCTAACCAGCATGGCGATATATTGAGCAAAACGAGCAACGTCTACGGTAAATATACGGTAACACTATGTTTGCTCAGACCTGGACGGATATTTCGGTACGTTTTCCACAGTCAAATATTCCCAATACTCAGATATGCGTTACAGGAAAACTGCACTCGAGAGGGGGAGGGGGAGGAGGAGGAAACTTTACTTAACAATAAAATCGACGTGGTTAGTGGGTTGGCTGCTCAGAGTAACAGTAATTTTCCTCAATTCATAGAATGCCATCCCAAATAGACCAGGATTTGTTCTTTAAACATGGAAGTGTTGGAAAACAATGAAAAGCATCTTATAAATATTCATCCGTTTCGATTCTTCTAATATGCGGGCGTATACTATTTATTGCGTTCGTTGGCGACTATAACAAGCCTTCAACACCGCAATCACGTTATAATTGTTCGGGTTGGTAGTCAACTCGTTATGATAACGATGGTTGCGATAGAAATACTGAGCACAAAAGCCGCCTTCGAGTATTGTGGACAACGTTGTTTTGGGTGCGATCGCGATGGCGTAGCAGAAACCTTCTCATTGTATTTGGATGTGAATAAACAACGCACGCTGTGGATATGCACCTCCTTGAACGCAGCCATAACTAAAGCCAATTTGTGAAGAAAGAATGTGTGCCATACAGCCCGCAAAAAATAGCCACACGATCTTTGTGAGCCTCCCAAACATCCCAAACCTAGTAATAGGACGTTTGTGACGGTGCAGAAAAATCAATGCGTTGGGCACACACACACACAAAAAAAACATTCATTTGATACCAGTTAACAACAACGAAAGAAAAGGAAGACATCTGCTTTTTTCCTGCTGTGCCATGCGCGCGTAGGGGCCCGCTACTTGGTACGTAGCATGAGGCTGTTGTCACCATTAGAGCATCTCAAAAGTACGGTAGGGAAGCCTACGCATTTTGAACACTTATCGAGGAACTCTGAGCGCTGAACCTCGCGAATAAGCTCGAAAGGACGAGTTACACACAATCTTCTCACCGATGCTCTGAAGAAAGTTGTTCTCGCTCTTTTCGTGGGTTGCAAGCTTGTAGGGTATACAGCTTGAAATTATTCAGATGGTCAGAAGGTGGCAAAAATCACTGAAAATAACTGAATTACTATAAATGCGCTTTTTAATGCACGAGAACATCAAAGCGGGCGATTTCTAGCACAGGCACTGCTGCCCTTCGCAAGCGGAGGGTAGCAGACGACAGCGGCGCGAGTCCCTAAGCCGACGTCAGAGCCAGGGAGCGCCACTCAAACATCTCACCGCCAATAGAGGTGCGGGAGCGCATTTCCGCTCGTTCAAGGAGACAGTTGTGGATGGGGAGCGGCATCCTGCTCCATATGCCTTGAGAGTTCCGCTCACACACACGCCTGGTTAATAAAGCGAAAACCTGCTTAGTGGGACCGATGGAGTCCTGTAGAAAAACTAATACATTTCCCCGTGGACCGGTTGGCCGACCTAAAAGCTTTCATAAAAAAAAAAAAAAAAAAAAAAAACTGGCCGCGTATCTGCTCCTTTCGTCGCAAATGTCGACAAAAGACGATAGTCTTTGTCGACATTTGCCAAGTAAATCCCTCCCTTCGCTTTCCCGCTCACCTCTCATGTTGTTCCTCTTGCGTCACGCTCCTCCCAAGGTAAACACGCTAAAGGTTTGCTCAAGTCAGTTTAAATTTACCGCGTTCCACTGCTCCAGGCTGGGTGCCTCGATGCCAGCGCTGCCGTACGGCGGAGACGCGCGTGAATCGAGGCGCCCTACTTCAGCGTTTATAGAACCGCGTTGCCCTAGTCCACGTGCGTTCCAAGCAGAACGTGCACATGGAACCTTTCGTAACTGAGGCCGCTTGATTTCTTAAAACGGCGCCGGAAGCTGTAGTGGCGTGGGCGACAGTAGGCAACAGTGTTATTTTTTTTCTGCACTGGATGTAGTATTTCATTTCGCAAAAATTAAGCATCCCTGAATTTTTTTTATAATGGAACAATGTAAATATCCCTTGTGTATTCATTTTCTGCCTTATATTTGCGTAATGTCTTGTTCTGGTTCAACAATGTTGACAAGTATGAACATCGCCATCGGACTTAAACATTTCGATTTGGTTGTGACTGTATAAGACTTCGTTTCACTTCGGCCGGGTGGGTGAATCGAGTCACAGACAGGCAGACAGACATACAGACAGACCAAAATTTCTGGGTTTAAGTAGCCCAAGAAAGAGTATCGTCTTTTAATAAGGCGCTTGGGTCTTCATATTTATATTCAGGATGGTTTAAATTGCTTCTGAAGAAACGCCTTTCTAGCAATGCATTTGTGTTTGAAGGTGAAGCCGACTTTTAACGTATCGGTGTAAGCTTGGTCTTTGTAAGCTGGCTTTTCCATATTGCCTGCTCTGCAGCGAAGCATGGCCACCTACGGAGGGAGTATGATTGCATAAAGCGGCTCTAACTCTTGTGTTATCAAAAGTGTCCCGAAATAAGTTATATTACAATTGCCCGTTAAGACGACTCTAGATGCGTGAATCAGGGCTTTCATTTTGTTGAAACGGTCAGTTGAAAATCCAGAAAAAGGAACGGTTCTAGATAAGACAATACACGCATCGATCATGAAGGAGGAGTACAATAATATACCTTTATCTAATAACTCACGTATCGGTATACATTTAGATCATTCGTAGATGCGTTTACTTAGTGCGTGCAAAAATCGCCGCTTTCGCGTTTTTTTTTTTTTTTTTCAACTTTCTTTCAGAAGGGATGCTAGACTTTTCAGCGTTAAAACACCTCGGCTACACCTTCGCCACTGACTGAAGTTTTAAGGCACTCATCAATAAACACAGCTGTGAGATTGAAATGTTCGCATATGTATTGCGATGAACAAACGCTCACGTCGTTCGGAAGGCTATACAAGACAGTGGTAGGCGGCGCTTGTTGCAGCATGGTAATGTGCTTACCAATTATAACTAAAAAACAGCGTTCTTCATAAAAACAAGAGAACGATGGTTCAGAAGTAACAGGAGGTCGCATTCATAAGTGTCCCACTGCAGCAGCAATAGGCTACATACAAATTCAATTTTAAAAATTTACGCATCTCCACGAAGTGAATCATGACGAGTGGGCGAAACACTGGGGATCGCTCTTACGGCAAATCACCCGTGACATTGCCCGCTCGCGCATGTAAATGAGTAACAATGCGTGTGTACAGTATATACATTTCCAATCCAATCCAATCCGATCCAATCCAATCCAATCCAATGCTCCTCGCGCATGCGCAACACTGTGCACACGGACGTCAAGGGACAAGCCACGGACAAAGCGAGATCCTAATCCAATCCAATCCGATACAATGCGATCCAATCCAATTCAATCCAATGCTCCTCGCGCATGCGCAACATTGCGTACACGGACGCCAAGAGACAAGCCAACGACAAAGGGAGGTCCCAAGGTGCTTCGCCCCTAAAAATAAAATGACATGGGGTGACGAACACGCAATCTTTCCGACCGCATCGAAAAGTTGCTAAAATTCTTCGAAAAAAAAAAAAAACGTGAGGGGAAAGGCGAAAGAAGCGCTTCTGAACGTGCCCATTTTTTGTCTGCACTCGACCCTAATCTTCCTGTGCTAATTCTCTTTTCTTCTTCTTATTCTTATTTTTACGCGAGTTATTACGTTTGCCGCAGAGATAATTCGACGAAATCACGGAGACGTTGCGTAACAGTGGTTGCTTCGAGGGAGCCGCACTCGCCACGCCGTTTCGCAACTTTCACTACTCGAAGGTGAAAGCAACACCAAAACCGCACAAGGAGTCTGCGATACGAAACTTTGTATCAGACAGGAGGACTTTGACCACCCCAGAAGTCCCTCAATTCCCTTTCTCCGCACGGCTTACACTGACTGAGCGCCTACGTGTACCCGAAGGGGCCCAGATATAAGCGTCGAATAAACGCAAAGGCGAAAAAAAGATTAAAGCGAAACGCCGACAAAACGACGTATCCATTCGCGTCACGTATAATAAGAGTATATATACATATAGAGGAATGGTTCGCTGGAGGAGGAGTACGTGAGGGAATTACAGTCTCCAAAAGCTCGCGCCTATGTCCTTATTTTTTTCGTTTTCCGAGCTCCGCCTTCAAATGAAAAGCGCACTAACCTTGAGGGACGGCCCTCCTCTCAGGAGCGGTTCCGGCTGTAATGAGTGCAAATTAGCTCCCACCCTTCCTGATGGCTCTTCCATCTATTTTGGAGCATTTGTTATCTCGTTCTTCCTCTCCTCTCGTTACACGTACCTGTTCGGCGGACTACTTCGCAAAGGCCTAACTTATGTGTTGTTTTACGCGGCGAGGCTAAGCCCCGTAATGAATTATCGCTCGAGTTGTTCCACCGTGACTGCGTGCAATTTGATGGCCACGATATGCAAAACCAGAGACACCGTCTTTATACAGCGCTTGGAAATTGCATCGGGCTCCTCATATAGGCCCGCTCGCACCTTTTCTTGTCACGTGGCCTGTAACTTTATTCAGCTTTCTTTCTTGTTTTTTTTTGTTTATGTAGTAATATTTATCGTTTCTTCGCTCTTATGTTGCTTACTCTAGCTTGCTTTCTTGTAAGGTTAGTTAACCTATCGCAATGAAAACAAAATCTTGCTCGGAGTTGATTGGCCCCCTCTTTCCTGAGGGCACGAGGGTTATGCGTTATCTGCCTTTCTCTCGCTCTTTCCAGGGTTATTAATACTAATTCTGCAATCAGCATCCAACATCATTATTAGTTTTGTATTTTTGCAAGAATGCTGCCTGAGGCTAATCCAAAGCAGCGTATGTAAGACTCAAGTGTAATAAGCAAACGGGTTACGCAGAGCAATTCGGGATCATTTACAACCTTTCTGTTGCTTTTCTTCTATACCGTGTATAAAGCTGGCACGATCCATCATTTCCAAAGCCCTCGTTTCAGTCGCAGATGTATACGCATTACCGCTATTCACAGATGTACAGAGAGAGAGAGAGAGAGAGAGAGAGAGAGAGAGAGAGAGAGAGAGAGAGAGAGAGAGAAGAGAGAGAGAGAGAGAGAGAGAGAGAGAGAGAGAAGAGAGAGAGAGAGAGAGAGAGGGAGGGAGGGAGGGAGGGAGGGAGGGAGGGAGGGAGGGAGGGAGGGAGGGAGGGAGGGATGGACGGACGGACGGACGGATAACGGTCTTTAATGAATTCAGGCGATGTTTCCCGGCTAAAATGCCTAGCTTGTTACGGCAAAATAATGAGGTGACAACGATAGAGATGATGAAGGTGATGTTGAAGAAGATTAGCACGAATGCATTCAGTTATTTACAGAGACTGGCCTGTGTGTTGCAGGTACGCGTTCAGAGCTTTTTTAACCTGCAAAGCACGTTTGTGACATGCACACGGACCTCAGACATCCTTCAGTTGAATGGCCAATAAAAGCTGCAGTGCCGAAGACACTGCGAGGGATACTGTGCACTAAAAAGAGCACATTCACAGAGCAGGTGCTTCAGGGTTTCTCGCACATCGCAGTGTGGGCAGAGTGGTGACTTAGTCCCTTTCAATTTCAATAGAAAGTTGCGCGTGTATGCGACATTCAGCCGCGTGCCACGTAGAATTTTTTCTTCTCGCTTGGAGAGTCCGGGTGGCATTTTGAATTTGCAGTGTTGATCAATAGAATATAGCCGCGCGTAAGGGTGTGATACGTCATCCCAGGTTGAACGCTGCATGTTCTATGCTATGCTAGATGCAAGAACAGAAGCATCTTTCCTGGATAATGGTATGGATACTTCCGATGCTCGGTGGTCATGTGCCATAGATGCAGCAGTGCCCGCTTTCACACTACCAGTTATCCCACAGTGGGCAGGAATACACTGGACTGCTATGTGATGGTGCTTGTAGAGCTTGGAGTTGTAGGGTATGCATGTCGAACAGAAGCTGCTCTTTTGGAAATGAAGGGTTGCCCCGAAGTCTGTGAAGACGGCCCACTCACTCTCGTGCGGGCTGCCTGATGTGAGTGAAAGCCACCCACAAAGCTGCAAGTTCTGTAGCCATAGTTGACGTTCTGTGGCTGAGCATGGCAGTGATGGGGGCGCGTGATAATGGTATACCCACTCCCATAGTGGATGATGTGGGTTACACCGACCCGTCAGTGTACACATGATTGCGGTCCCTGTATCTTCGTGAAATATATGAAATATACTTTAGAGCGAAGAACTTAAGGGCGGGAGCCGGAGCATGCTCCTTTCTCGTGATGCCGGGTGCAGTGGTCGCGACTGGTATGAGCAGGAACATCCAGGGCGGGTGCTCAGGTGGAGCAGGCTCTTGATAGAGCTGCGCAGCGCACTTCCTTCGCTCAGCATGTCGCCAAAGGATGGCCGCGCTGTCTTGCCACAATTCGCAGACGCTCACGAAGCAATTCCTGCGTGCCTAGAGCGAGTGGCGAGAGCCACCTGCATTCTGTAAGCGTTCCGGTGGTAGAGGTCGTCTTTGGAACTCGCAAGATTTGCGCTTTCATGCTGTCTATCGGTGAACCACCACCTATGGCACTACTATTTTTCCATTGACTTGCAACCGTTGTCTGGTCACACAGTCAGGAAGGAACAAAAGGATGCGAATAAAAAGTATCAATATAGCTGTGAATAATACGGGCTGCGCAAAATAAACAAGAATGACGAGCGAAAAAAAAAACAGAATGTGTGCTGGATGGGCGTTCTTTGTTTATTCTGCGCTGCCAATATAATCCGCTGAAGTTACAACCGACTGACTAGCCCAACTTTATGCCCAAGATGCATCAATAGAGGTTTCGCTTTACTTTGAAAATAGCCTTTACCACTTACCAAAATTAATACAAAGCTACACGCTGTGTGATGTTGCCTACATTCTGTTGGCTGCTTTCTGCGAGATGTATCTATGTATGCATTTATTGTTCATTAGGAAGAGAGGAAGGTTCACCAGCAGGCGTAACTTGCTGTGCCTAGGGGCGGACACCGGAGCGCCTGCTGGTGTGGGATGGGGAGGAAAGAGTACAAAGGAATACGGATAAGGGAATAGGAGAGAAGGTTGACATGGTATATGTATAAAACACATAGAGGAGGGGCATGAACCGTTCACAAAAGACCGTTCACATGCCTGAGCACTTCCGCAAGCGACTCTTTCCCGGTGACCGTTCTTGCGCATTATTGTCCATTTGGGAACCATGCCAGGTATTTGTCATCGCATCTTTTGAACATAATTCATCTTAGGTGTACCGGGCAGTGGCGATCAGTGTCGCCAGTAATTTCCTGCATGCAGCCTGTATGATTCTCAGCTTTCAAATTACCTTTCACTTTTGTTTTAAAGCAACGTTACGCCGAAGAATGTAGGCTGCGTTTTTTTTTTTTTATGCGAGGCTGTTTATGGTACGCTCCTGCATGCTAGTGACTATCGCATTTCCATCGCGGAGCCGAGCGTGTAATTAGCGCCGTCGCTATGGTAACGAAGACAGCGGGCGCTGTAGACAAGGGGAGCGCATTTGCTACGGAAACGCCGACATAACAATGAAGTATTGCGCAATAAAACGGAGGCCTGACGCAGACATCAGCAAGCAACGCAGCAGTAGGAATTCGACGGTGTCCGTAACGTCAAAGTCGACGGTGCCCTTAACGTCGAAGTAGTCACAACAACGTAATATATTCGCAATAATGACGCACAGTCATCGCATAAAACGTAATCTCATGGTAATAATAGCGTAACATCATAGAACTATTGACGTTGCGTCTTCGAAACGTCCCCACGCTTAGTCATCAGGTGATCCTGTGGTTGATGGGAATTTTCGCGTCGTCTGACTGAATAATCGCCTGCCAATATTTTTTTCTTCTCATAATATTTTCTGCAAGCTTCCCGATTGGAAGGTAAAAACTGAACGGTGCACTGCGGCGGCTTCCCCGCTGCCGGTGATCCAGCCGGCAAAGCGTCGCCGACCCGTAAGGTGTGGTGCAGAGCCGACAGGGCATGGGAACCGTTCGGGTGCTCGGAGGGACCCCACACGAGGCCCCGAGCCGGACTTTCCTGCAGTGGATCCCAGAACGGAAACAAAAGGAAGAGGAGAAACATATGTGCGGCAGTCGACTGTCGACTGACAGTCGATGTGAGAAAAAAAAAAAAAACGCGGCAGGCACCGCAATGCCGCAAGGCAGAAGCGCGGATACATATACGAGAAATACCGCTACGGGAGACAGCGCACACCATTCGGTAGCATACATCACCACAGTAAGACGGGCCAAAGTATTTTGCGCTGAATTCACTGATGTTCATTTGTTTCTGTACTGCGTTACGTTTTGCTCCCTGTTTCAGTTTGAAAAATATGTTGGTGTTTCATCTTCTGGCATTCCCTTATAGGGAATGCCAGAATGAAATGCGATAACCAAAATATAGACAGTAACAACCGAACTTTGCGATTTATTTCGATAGGAATCAAAATTGGACACTATGCTGCAATAGTGAAGGATTTCCTAGCGCGATCTAAATATACTTCGAGAATGACAATACCTGGCCTCTGATAACCGCAGAAGGGTATTTTTGTTGTTCAGCTTCATATACTCGCGTTCGTTTTTTCAATCGCCCATGTCTGTACACGCGCTGTATACCTTATTTGCGCATCCGTTTTTCCCAACTCCTTCTCATCAAATATTATCATTTCGTAACGATTTTGCATGATAAATGTGGCAGTGACACTCATTTTCACTGAATGACCGAAGTTTATTTCATTGGCGCTTGTGACGGAACCAACCACCGTTTTTCTTTCCCGAAAGAAAAAAAAAGAGAAAGGTACGCGCGGGCGCCTTTTACTACAGAGTGAGTATAAATCTAATCCTCGACACAAGAGGGAACGGTGCATCTCGACCTCTGACCGTGTGAACACGCTTCGCTGAAAAAGAAAAAAAAAAAGCGCGCCAAGTTTCTCGCCAATTTTGAGCGCGCAATCGTCGCGCCAGGTAGTTCCCGCTCGCGCGCGCGCCTCCGCTCCCGGCTCGCGCAGCATGGTGCGCATGGCGCGAGAAGCCACCTCGCGTTTGTAATCTCGCGCGAAAATATATACCTCCCCTGACAAGTGGCGGCTCGAGCGCGGACCACACGCAAGTCGGCTCTACCCAGAGGTAACAATGCCCACGGAATATAGAACGGCATCATATGGGTAAGGTATAGATCTTTTTCACCCCTTTTGAAAGGACGTTAGAAAGTGACGTTATTAATAAAACTTTACTGGGCCTGACGCGGAAATTATAGAGTAGCGGGGTGGCTTGAGAGCAGCATATAAGCATTGTTACCTATGGGGTGTTGAGAAAGCGCTCACACGCTGTACACACGTCTACGATACACCCTCGATGAATATACCGGCGCCACCACGGCCCCTGCGATCGGCAGTCGCCTTCGCTTTCAGGACAGGACCTCCGCCTATGCTCGTATACTTTTCACGGCCTTCACAACGCTTTCCCTTTCGGGTGTAGCCCTAATCGGTAGGCCGTACGCAAGTTTAGTGTTTTCCACTTCAGTCTACCCCCCTTTCTCTCTTTGCCTTCACGGGATATTTATTTCAGTCTACGGTCTGTGTTTGAATCGTGGAAAAAGCGGGTTCGTTGGAAAACGAGTGATTTCTGTCGCGAGAGCCTTGGCCACAGAAGGCGAAAGTAGCACAGGAGATAGAAAAGTCGTGCGAAGAGGGAGAGGAGGCGTGCGAGCGAGAAAATGACGAATGAAGACGTTGCAAGAAAACGAAGAGAGTCACACACTCTTGCGCAACCACGAATCGGCCCCGAAGATTTCATCGCAAATAGCGGGGCTTCGCATGCGAAGGCTTGTTAGGGTACGGAAAAGCGAGCTGCATGTTCTGCGAAATCTGACTTTTTTGTTCGTAGGTTTTGCTGAGAATTAAGGGAGATGAGTGGGGGGAATAAGCGTTTATTAAATAAGCTCTAGATAAAGCGAAGCTGGGTGTGGCCTTCCTTGGCTCACGTAGACGCGCGATTTCGCTGATCGGGTGGCCCGCTCGATCAGGCCTGCTTTTTTATTTTAAAAACGATAGCCTTCCTTGGCTTGGATATTCATCAAATAACTTTGTCTTTGGCGCTCTTTGCCCTTGTTGGCCTTGCGCCATTAAACCCAAACGATCATCAACCTTTCTTGGGATAGCTAAATAGCTAAACCCGAAAACTTTTGTCTGTCTGTCTGTCTGTCTGTCTGTCTGTCTGTCTGTCTGTCTGTCTGTCTGTCTGTCTGTCTGTCTGTCCGTCCGTCCGTCCGTCCGTCCGTCCCTCGATTCAGCCATTCGGCCAAAAGTTAAAAGAATTCTTGAACGAGTGGTTCCACTAAATCGAGAAATACACTTCATACTTGGTCAACAATGTTGAACAAACAACAACATTAGGCATATTTGAGGCAAAACATCAATGCGCAACTGGCATTCCCACTGCTCTTATAACTAAAAATAAATGTGTGCTTAATATTTGGTTAGCAAATAAAAATACGCGTTGGAAACAATATTTTGGTCCAAAAATACAAAAACAGCTCGCGTGAGCCTGAACCTCATAGCCGAGTTCCGAGTTCAACAGTAAGAAATGGTGAGAAGTGGAACGTTGGAAAAATTAGTTGACTTTAGCAAACCTCCTCCGTGGGAGGATTGAAAGGGAGAGGAAGAGCACGAGAGGTTGGCAACTTGGCGGGGGAGGGAAGGAAGGCACTTGCGGAGGCAGAGACGGCAGAAGACAATGGTCTTTCGACGACATTCACAGCGAAGTGAGCAGATACGCGGCCAAGTTTCTTCTTCGCGGCATTGAGGAACATTTTCTCCCCTGGACTTAGTAAGATAGAGACGAATGAGGAACTAAGCTGAAATGTATGACGAAAAACGGCAACAAAAGTCAGTCTTTCATGATAAGGTACAGCACGCTGCTTTGGGGCTGTCAGTATTGATGCGACCAAATACCGCACCTGTGACCACCTGCTCAAATTTGTTGCCGTATACACACGCGTAATGAATAGCGCGACCACAATGAGGGGTAAACTTTCACGGTCCTGTTTGCCAGTACAGGTTATGGCAGGGGCCTCTTAATCACCTAAAGGATTGCGGAAACATCCGGTGAGCCCTGGCAAAACCTAAGTTAGTAGGAAGAAAAAAAACACCGTGCAAACACCAACTCACCTATTCGCAGTTGACCCGCCTCTTACAAGGAGCAGTCACTCCTTATTAAGCCAAGACTTAAGTCCCTATGTTTATTTGAGTAGAAACCAGTACAGGTACCCAAAGACAACAACAAAAAAAGCTGTGGTTGATTCCTCTGTGATAGGAATCGGTAAAACACGAAAGTGAAATGTGCAGCGAAATCTGCAGAGAAATGAGCATGATTTGCGGATCGGCGGCTGTCTTGTGTGTGTGCTTGGCGAGCGACGTCCTGCTGGCGGGTAGCTTCGGACCCCGATTTCTTGTAAGCTCCAATTATATTTTTTTTTAACTAAGAGTAGCCTGTCCAGAACACTGCGAGCGTAACTATGAATGCAACCCAGTACAGGGAAATTAGTTACTTAAAGTAATTGACGCGGGCACGAATTATTCTAGCCGCGGTAGCACCAATAGCTTTTAGTTAACTCTTTTAGCCCTGGATTTCTAATTTCAATCAAAAAACTTTTTTGTGTTCCCTTAACTTTTGGATCCTACGAGCTTACAAACGAAAAATTGAGCTTGTGGAGCAAGTAATTAGCGATTTACAGGCACGACATCTAATTAGGTCGTCAAGTAATTACAATTTTAAATTGCAACAGAAAAAACCTTTTTGCTCGTTTTTTTCCATACTTTTAGAAATCACTGAGCTCACAAAAAAAACTGTGGTTGATTCCTCTGCCATGGGAATCGGTAAAACACGAAAGTGAAATGTGCAGCGAAATCTGCAGCTGAGCATGATTTGCGGGTCGGCGGCTGTCTTGTGGGTGTGCTTGGCGAGCGACGACCTGCTGGCGGGTCGCTTCGGCAAAGATGTACAGGCGTCATTTCCGTGACGGATGTGACGTCAGTGAAATCTTGGTGCATCCCGGCATAAAACACTTTCGTGTTAAAATATAAAACCCGAAAACGAACAACCCTAAGTATAACGTACTCTTTAGTACTAAAGATTGCTTCCACACAAGAAGACCCTTTGTGCAGGGGTGCACCCTTGCAGGCCGCTTGCTTTGTTGCACTGGCGTCACTTCCGTGACGGGTATGACGTCATGGAAATCTTTGTGTATCACGGAATAAAACACTTTCGTGTTAAAAAGAGACTACGAATGAAACAAAAACCCCTGCAAATTCAGACACAATTTCCGCTGGCTTCGCAGTTTTGAGCAAAGTTGAACTTCTGTTCCTCGCCATTGTCAGTCATGAACGACCTGGAATTTTAGTGCGTGATAAAAGCAAAACTTGCATATTTAGTGTTCATGTAATTTCTATTTGCCGACTAAGCGTTTTCAATGTATAGTCATGCTTCTGTCCATGTGTATTCCTCAATTTTGTTTCTTTTCTCTTGCCTTTTAAGTACCTGCGTTACCATTCGAAAACGTGAATCTATTGTAACCACTCCTGCATGTTGAAACAAATAAATACGTGGTATAGATACTAAAGAATCGTCGAAGGAAGCACTTCAGACCTGCCACATTACCGTTATCGTTGACGCTTCTCTGGTTTCTGGTTTTTGTCGTCATTACGAATTCTTATTCTCGGATTACTCGCAAACTGGCGATGTTATTCGCTTCCTTGAGTCTTCCGCCTGCGCCTTCATGTGCGCCCATAGGTTGGCTTTTTGGTACGGGTTGTGAGCTCCTAAAAACTTTAGCGTAAAAAACACACGCTTCCTCTTCCCCCGCTTTTCCCCCCCCCCACACACACACACATACAGACTACATCTGCAGCAAGGTTCTGTATAGTGCGTGTTCGATTCTGGAAATTACGGAAATATAAATTCGCTGTTTACTTGTGCCAGTGGGGTATACGGTTAAGACAATTTGAATATTATTGTCTACTGCTCCTTAAGACAGCATGCGGTAAAATAGCGATGAAAAATCCTGACCCTCTCTAAGAGTGTAACACTAATTCCTTATAAGAAAAACCAACCCCTGCACTAACGGGGGAGGGGGGGGGGGGGTGCACGCGAAGCATGTCCAACCCTGTGAAACCGTAAACGAATCCCTTGCGATATTCCTGCCAAACAAAATGCCTAACCCCTGCTTGCCGAATCCCTTCAGCTTCCCGCCGTTGTTGTTTGGTCTGATTTTCCAATTTCCGAAACTCAGGATTAGCTCGCCGAGCACGCGCGCGTTCACGGGCCCGCTACCGTTGTCGTTTTTTCAAGGCTGCCTGCTCTTCGGCGGAAAGGACCAAGTGCGGCCTATCCATGGCGCAGCTGGCCTTGAACTGGTCAGAAACGACGGGCGCGGAGCGAGCTAACCTCCCTTTCCCTTTTCCGGATGGAAGGAGCGCCTGTGACTGGCTGAAAGTATGGCCTGGCCCTGCGCTTCACTTGTTGGAGCGAGGGGTTTCCAGTTGCCAGCGACGGGCAAGGAGGGGTTTCCGGCCGCCATTTGCGGCTGAGGAGAGAGGAGAATGGAGGTGAGGAGGAAATATTTGGTGCACGGCGCCAACAGCAACACCGACGGCAACACGACTCAGCCAATACAAGCTTCGCTTGAAAAAGTATAAAAATAGATCTCCCGCATGACGTTAAGCCACTACACGACTCGCGCTGTTCATCAACTATTTATCTTGCTTTATATGTGCTCCTTAACGTCGTGTACTCCATTCACAAGTATAGAAACGCTTCATTGCAAAAATATCGCATAGTGATATCATTCCATCTACTTTCAAACTATTCCGTCACACACAGAGTGGCTACGCGTCCAGTAAATTTGTTCGCACTGAGGTCCAGGACATTGCGCATATTGTCGCTATGAGCTGCCTGTCCAACCTTGGCGATCATACCCGGAGGCCATAAAACACAGTGCATTTAATATTGCGTAACAGCCGCTGAAAGGGCATCATCACTGCATGGCCAACGCATGAATTTAACAGAGCGTTCGACTCCATTCTACTGCATAGGCTCCACACGGGTGATATATCTGCTGCGCCGCCACGGAGTATAGCGGAAGTGTTTAGTGTCACGGGCAGTGCGACCACCCGCCTTCAGACTAGCCGCAGCGCCTAAGCGTCGTCGCGCAGATAGCGTCACCCGCGAGCGTTCGCGTAGCCTTGGCGGTTCGGGAACATATTCTTCGCGTGGATGACTTAACGCGCACGGACTACGCGCACTCATCAAGCTTGATATAAACGGGCCCCAAACCGCCGCTCTCATTTTCCGAGACATTAAAGAATGTCGTTCATAACTGCTCCCAGACAGAAAGCATTAAAAAGAGAAGCCGAGGGAGGGGAGTCGGAAGAAAAAGAGTTCCTTCGCCCAGAGCAGCGGCCACTTTACGGCACGGGTAGCTTGGAGAAAGGGTTTGCTGCGGTTATGCTTCACGCTTCATAAACGTCCGAGAAGAATCCAGCGTATCTAGCTTGTCTGACACCCCGCAGAAAATATCCCCCACAGCCCTTCCCCATGTGCTTCGCCCTCCGCGCACCGCCCCGTGTGGAGACCGCAGAACAGAAGAGAACGCGCAAACAAAAGCGGACACGTGACGTGCAGAGAGATACGTGTTCTTCTCCACACTTATGTGACTCGTGAGGGCTGCTTTTCATCAAAAGAATTCACTAATGAAAGACAGAACGCGACACGGGCAGCCCAAAGGGCTCTAAGCATGTTCGCCTCTCTTGGCTTTTTTGAATACCCGATAGTGGGTTATCTTTGCTTCGCAGTGGGCGAATGTGCTCTGAGCATAGAAGCGTCTCTTTATGCGTCTGCATATATGCCCAACTTTGAAGAACGTGGTCGTGGGTGTATGAGCACAGGGTTATGCGCCAGCCGCTGCTTCGTCGTCTTCAGAAGAGAGAAATGGGAGGAAGAAAGCGGCGCCTTTTCGTGATCTTGCAGCAATTTAACGGCGAGCTAGAAGGACGACCGAGATGCAAGGGAAGCGCGGTCAAGAACAACGTGGGTCTACCGATCCCGGGGTCGTCGCAAAACGCAAATCATTCTCGCAAATAAATTGCATCAACACCAGCGGATCCTCGCGAATGAAATGTAAAATGAAAGTAATTCAATTATGTACGTCATTGGGCTGTCTTGAAACGGTCTAAAATGAGATATGTAATTGAACTTGCAGTAACACAAACATTTAGACAAACAATAAGAGAAATTACATAAACAATGAAGGCAGACATGGGGGAAAGTACGCCTGGTACGCCAACTTGATATGCGAGTTTACTTAGTAGAACGATTCTCGTTTTTTTTTCTTCATTCGATTTTTTATTCTTGTTAATGCACGTTAGATCTAATTTTAGAGGAAACATATTTTTAAAGCGAAGCTTTCTGTGCAGAATTGATGGCGACGTTGCCTTAAAATGCACTGCTGGGAAGCCTACATTCTCTGACGATGATGAAGATTGTGAGGGAAGTGAACTTTTCGCGAAGCTTTCTCTAATCGAAAGCCATTGTATTCATATTTCAAAGTCAAAGTCCAAAATCCATATCGTTATTCCCAAAACGCACTGCGGGAAAGTTAGCTTACACAATGGGTTTCCACAAAACACATCAAGCACGTCACCCTTCCCGTGATCGGAATCGAACCTGAGTCCTTCGCTTTATGAAGGCTATGTCTATCCTATTGCGCCATTCCAACACGGTCAAAGCAGCTTGGATTTTGGACTTTGACTTTGACTCAGGTTGCATGGGAGACAAAAGCTTCGCGTTATAACCGTATTTCTCTTAAGAAAGTGGATTTGATTTTTGTTTTTCACAATGCATACGTATGGGTCTTCCGCTATTACCTATTGATAGAAAAAAAAACTGCGGTTGATATCTCTGTCATAGGAACCAGTGAAATGTGCAGCAAAAGCTGCAGCTGAACATAATTTGCGGGTCGGCGGCTGTCTTGTGGGTGTGCTTGGAGAGTGACGTCCTGCTGGCGGGTCGCTTCGGCAAAGGTGTACTGGCGTCATTTCCGTGACGGATATGACGTCAGTGAAATATTGGGGTATCACGGCATAAAACACATTCGTGTTAAAATATAAAAGCTAACAGCGAACAACCCTAAGTATAACGTACTCTTTAGTACTAAAGGTTGCTTTCCCTTAAGAAGGCGCTGTGTGCAGGGGTGCACCCTTTACAGGCTGCTTGCTTCGTTGTCATGGCGTCACTTCCGTGACGGATATGACGTCGCCGAAATCTTTCTGTGTCCGGGAATAAAGCACTTTCGTGTTAAAAAAATTGGCGCAGCTTGCTCTGGTGGTACAAGGCTGGAGAAACAGTAGAGCTGGCGGCCTCTCTTCCTTGGTCGGAGACGTAGCTTTTGCATCCCACATGGGTTTCCGGACTTGCCGCTAAAATTTCTCCATGACTGGCAGGCCCGGATCGCTTTGTCCGCAGGCTTTCACGTCTCTCCCAAAGTGGACCGCGTTGGCACGCGCCAGAACCGTCGGAAACCGGTTTCGCGAACTCGGCGTCTGCAGCGCTAGCTTCTCTGCGCTTCCCACTTCAGGCGTGAACGCACGTGAACTGGCGGGAAGACAGCGCGCGAGAGGTCACGCCACGAACGCTGGGGAGAGAGTGCTCTCGAAGGTCGAGCTGGCCGAGGCCGGGTGC
Organism: Haemaphysalis longicornis; assembly: GCF_048455015.1. Taxonomy (NCBI): domain Eukaryota; kingdom Metazoa; phylum Arthropoda; class Arachnida; order Ixodida; family Ixodidae; genus Haemaphysalis; species Haemaphysalis longicornis. The sequence goes on along the minus strand of NW_027526295.1, from coordinate 223,637,082 downwards.
TCCTCACGAGGCGCACGAACACGTGCGCTCGGTATTTTTGCTTGGTATTTTTCCCGGTAATGCTGGACGGTGGAACTAAAAGCTTAAGCAGCTCTGCTGCCAAAAAAGACAAGAAATTAGTCATGCGGGGCTCCAATTTTATTATTACACTGCGCAATTACTCTTCCTTTACGACAAACTGTTTCGGTTGATTGAGTTTCTGGGGAAAAAATAAACAAAACTATGGCAAGAATTTGATCGTTCCTTTTTTTTTTTTTGCCTTTTCTCGCCAAAGTCTTTAGCAGTGCAAAGTGGCGAGAGCAATAATTTACTTGAACTTGGAAATAATATTATAAAAAAAATTGGCCGCGTATCTGCTCCTTTCGTTGCAAATGTCGAAGAAAGACGATAGTCGACTGGTGCCCCTGCCAAGTAAATGTCTCCTCCCTTCTATTTCCCGCCCACATCTCAGGCTTTTCCTCTCCCGTCTCGTTCCAACCGAGATAACATGCTAGAGGTTTGCTCAAGTCAATTTAAATTTACCGTGTTCCACTGCTCCAAGTCGGGTGCCTCGATGCCAGCGCTGCCGTACGGCGGAGTCGCGCGTGAATCGAGGCACGTTGCCCTTCTCCATGAGCGTTCCTATCAGAACGTACAACCTATCTAGCGGAACCTTTTGTTGCTGTGCCGTTTGATTTTTTGAGTGCCGCGCGGTGGCGCGGGCAACAGCAGGCAACGGTTTTCTGCAGTTGATGTAGTATTTTATTTGGTGTCGCAAAAACCAAGCAGCCGTGGATTTTTTTAATAAAGGAACACTGCAAATATCACTCATGTATTGATTGTCTGCCTTATATTTGTGGAGTGTCTTGCTCTTCTTTAGCAATGTTGAAAAAATGTGAACATTAACACCGGACTTAGATGTTTAATTTGGCTGTGGGTATATGAGACTATTGCGCAGTTCCTGTTTCACTTTGGCTGGGTGGTTAAATCGAGTCAGAGACAGACAGACAAACCAAAATTTCTGCGTTTAAGTAGCCCAAGAAGGACTATAGTCTTTAAAAGAATAGCACTGGCGTTATTTTCTTTCCTTATGCCAGCGGCACCTTTTCTTTATTTTTCCGTGGCCAGGTGCAAGATCTTCCCTGAATAAGAATGTGCGCTAAAGCGACAAGGGAACCTGTATTGTGAATCGAGTCCGGGGACTCTCCTTTGCAAGCACCATTGCGGTCCGGTAACGCAAGTAATTCACCGCAGTGGACAAGCCGGCGCAAGTAAACAGGACGGGAACAAACACGGGAGCCCAGGACGCAAGATAAAACGAGGACGGAGCTTCATTCCGTGTCGGGGCTCCGTGCTGACTAAGCACTTTAAGAAATCAGTTCTTCAGACTCGCCTCCTTTGTGATGCGTTCCGGCCTGTATACACGGTATCCAGAAGGGTTTCCATGCCGGCTCCCGCCCCCAACAGAGGCAGTGCCGCCCGCTTCTTTGTTGCGTAGGGACGAGCGAGTGGTCCGCACCCCCGTGTGCAATGCGATTCATCGCGCTCATTGTTGCCATCGTCGGGCAGTGCGTAGGAAAGTTGGCTGGGGAAGAGGAGTGGCGCGTCCGAATGAGAGGCGACCAGCCTGGACATTGAAGATGCGAGGCAAGAAAGCCAGGCGGTGGGGGGGGGGGGGGGGGGGGGGGGGGAAGGGACATGTTTGTGAATACGACGGCTACATAATAGAAAAGAATAATCGCAGTAATTCGCGACAATGCCTTAACGAATGTCACCTAACTGTGGACGAACCCGGCGGATCGCTCGATCACGCGTCGACCTGCATGCATGCGAAGGAATGGAACGTGTGCGAATGCCTCTCTGCAGCCGAAGCTCGGCTCGTATTGATGGACCTCACGTTCGGGCCGACCAAAAACACGAGAGCAGGGACGGGGTTCTAGAGCTCGCATTCGAAGGAGTGGCACGAACGAGAGAGAAAGGCTCGGAGAGAAACGGAGCGCTGCTCTCGGCGTCATGCAGGAGCACGCGCTCTTCCGCACAAAGGGTCGGTGAGGCGACACTGGTGCCCTATACACGTGGGAGAAAAGGGGGACGACTGGGACACGCGTGAATCAGTCAGTTTGCTGTAGACGTATAGGGCCGAATAGATCGCATACTTATTGCTCCTGTCTGCCGCACCGTTGTCGGAATGGGGAGCGAGTTAGCGAGTAATAGGTTTTTTTTTATTCTACTGGTTGTTCTGGGCCAGTAATGTGAACTCAATGAATAAGGCGGTACATTATTTACACTCATAGTAGAAAATTATAGTGAAAAAATGGCCTAGTGTTTTTCTAGGATTCG
>NW_027526295.1:223613859-223628859 GCF_048455015.1 Haemaphysalis longicornis | reverse complement strand
GTCTTTGGATCTCGCAAGATTTGCGCTTTCATGCTGTCTATCGGTGAACCACCACCTATGGCACTACTATTTTTCCATTGACTTGCAACCGTTGTCTGGTCACACAGTCAGGAAGGAACAAAAGGATGCGAATAAAAAGTACCAATATAGCTGTGAATAATACGGGCTGCGCAAAATAAACAACAATGATGAGCAAAAAAGAAAAAAAAACAGAATGCGTGCTGGACGGGCGTTCTTTGTTTATTCTGCGCTGCCAATATTATTCACTGAAGTTACAACCGACTGACTAGCCCAACTTTATGCCCAAGATGCATCAATAGAGGTTTCGCTTTACTTTGAAAATAGCCGTTACCACTTACCAAAATTAATACAAAGCTACACGCTGTGTGATGTTGCCTACATTTTGTTGGCTTCTTTCTGCGAGATGTATCTATGTATGCATTTATTGTTAATTAGGAAGAGAGGAAGGTCCACCAGCAGGCGTAACTTGCTTCGCCTAGGGGCGGACACCGGAGCGCCTGCTGGTGTGGGATGGGGAGGAAAGAGTATAAAGGAATACGGATAAGGGATTAGGGGAGAATGTTGACATGGTACATGTATAAAACGCACAGAGGAGGGGCATGAATCGTTCACAAAAGACCCTTCACATGCCTGAGCTTCCGCAAGCGACTCTTTTTTGGTGACCGTTCTTGCGCATTTTTGTCCATTTGGGAACCATGCCAGGTATTTGTCATCGCATCTTTTGAACATAATTAGTCTTAGGTGTTTTGGGCAGTGGCGATCAGTGTCGCCAGTAATTTCCTGCATGCAGCTTATATGATTCTCAGCTTTCAAATAACCTTTCACTTTTGTTTTAAAGCAACGTTACACCGAAGAATGTAGGCTGCGGTTTTTTTTTAATGCGAGGCTGTTTATGGTACGCTCCTGCATGCTAATGACTTTCGCATTTCTATTGCGGAGCCGACTGCGTAACTAGCGCCGTCGCTAGGGTAATGAAGACCGCTGGCGCCATAGACAGGGAGACTGCATTTGCTATGGAAACTCGAACATAACACCAAAGTATTGCGCAGTGAAACGGAGGCCTGACGCTGACGTCAGCAAGAAACACTGCGGTCAGCAAGCCACGTCAGCAAGCAACGCAAGCAACGCAAAGTCGACGGTGCCCTTAACGTCGAAGTCGTCAAATGAACGTAATATATTCGCAATAATGACGCACTGTCATCGCATGAAACGTGATGTCATGGTAATAATAGCGTAATATCATCGAACTATTGACGTTGCGTCTTCGAAACATCACCATGTGGTCCGCATGTCGCCACTTAGTCGTCAGTTGATCGTGCCGTTGGGAGGAATTTTTGCGTCGTCTGACTGAATAATCGCCTGCCAATATTTTTTCTTCTCATAATATTTTCTGCAAGCTTCCCGATTGGAAGGTAAAAACTGAACGGTACGCTGCGGCGGCTTCTCCGCTTCCGGTGATCCAGCCGGCGGAGCGTCGTGCAAAGTCGACAGGGCATGGGAGCCGTTCGGATGCTCGGAGGGACCCCACACGAGGCCCGGAGCCGGTCTTTCCTGCAGTGGATCCCAGAACGGAAACAAAAGGAAGAGGAGAAACATATGCGTGGCTGTCGACTGTCGACTGACAGTCGATATGAGAAAAAAATAAACGCGGCAGGCACCACAAGGCCGCAAGGCAGAAGCGCGGATACATATACGAGAAATAACGCTATGGGAGACAGCGCACACCATTCGGCAGCATACATCACCACAGTAGGACGGGCCAAAGTATTTTGCGCTGAATTCACTGATGTTCATTTGTTTCTTTACTGCGTTACGTTTTGCTCCCCGTTTTAGTCTGGAAATATGTTGGTGTTTCATCTTTCTGGCATTCCCTTATAGGCAAATGAAATGCGATAACCAGAATATGGACAGTAACAACCGAACTGTGCGATTTGTTTTGTTGTGAATCAAATTGGGGCACTACGCTGCAATAGTGAAGGATTTCCTAGCGCGATCTAAATATACTTCGAGAATGACAATACCCGGCCTCTGATAACCGCAGAAGGGTATATTTGTTGTTCAGCTTCATATATTCGCGTTCGTTTTTTCATTCGCCCATGTCTGTACACGCGCTCTACCTTATTTGCGCATCCGTTTTTCCTAACTCCTGCTCATCAAAGATTATCATTTCGTTACGATTTGGCATGATAAATGTGGCAGTAACGCTCATTTTCACTGAATGACTGAAGTTGTTTTGATTGGTGCTCGCGGCGGAACCATGCACCGTTTTTCTTTCCCGAAAGTAAAAAAAAAAAAAGAGAAAGGTACGCGCGGGCGCCTTTTACTACAGAGTGAATATAAATCTAATCCTCGACACAAGAGGGAACGGTGCATCTCGACCTCTGACCGTGTGAACACGCTTCGCTGAAGAAGAAAAAAAAAAGCGCGCCAAGTTTCTCGCCAATTTTGAGCGCGCAATCGTCGCGCCAGGAAGTTCCCGCTCGCGCGCGCGCCTCCGCTCCCGGCTCGCGCAGCATGGTGCGCATGGCGCGAGAAGCCACCTCGCGTTTGTAATCTCGCGCGAAAATATATACCTCCCCTGACAAGTGGCGGCCCGAGCACGGACCACACGCAAGTCGGCTCTACCCAGTGGTAACCATGCCTACGGAATATGGAACGGCATCATATGGGTGAAGTATAGATCTTTTTCACCCCTTTTGAAAGGACTTTAGAAAATGACGTTATTAATACAACTTTACTGGGGCTGACGCGGAAATTATAGAGTAGCGGGATGGCTTGAAAGCAGCTTACAAGCATTGTTACCTAGGGGGTGTTGCGAAAGCGCTCACACGCTGTACACACGTCTACGATACACCCTCGATGAATATACCGGCGCCACGACGGCCCCTGCGATCGGCAGTCGCCTTCGCTTTCCGGACAGGACCTCCGCCTATGCTCGTATGCTTTTCACGGCCTCCACAACGTTTTCCCTTTCGGGTGTAGCCCTAATAGGTAGGCCGTCCACAAGTTTAGTGTTTTCCACTTCAGTCTAACCCCCTCTCTCTCTTTTCCTTCACGGGATATTTATTTCAGTCTACGGTCTGTGTTTGAATCGTGGAAAAGGCGGGTTCGTTGGAAAACGAGTGATTTGCTGTCGCGAGAGCCTTGGCCACAGAAGGCGAAAGTAGCACGGGAGATAGAAAAGTCGTGTGAAGAGGGAGAGGAGGCGTGCGAGCGAGAAAATGACGAATGAAGACGTTGCAAGAAAACGAAGAGAGTCACACACTCTTGCGCAACCACGAATCGGCCCCGAAGATTTCATCGCAAATAGCGGGGCTTCGCATGCGAAGGCTTGTTAGGGTACGGAAAAGCGAGCTGCATGTTCTGCGAAATCTGACTTTTTCGTTCGTAGGTTTTGCTGAGAATTAAGGGAGAGGAGTGGGGGGAATAAGCGTTTATTAAATAAGCTCTAGATAAAGCGAAGCTGGGTGTGGCCTTCCTTGGCTCACGTAGACGCGCGATTTCGCTGATCGGGTGGCCCGCTCGATCAGGCCTGCTTTTTTTATTTTAAAAACGATAGCCTTCCTTGGCTTGGATATTCATCAAATAACTTTGTCTTTGGCGCTCTTTGCCCTTGTTGGTCTTGCGCCATTAAACCCAAACGATCAGCAACCTTTCTTGGGATAGCTAAATAGCTAAACCCAAAAAGTTCTGTCTGTCTGTCTGTCTGTCTGTCTGTCTGTCTGTCTGTCTGTCTGTCTGTCTGTCTGTCTGTCTGTCTGTACGTCCGTACGTCCGTCCGCTCGTCCCTCGATTCAGCCATTCGGCCAAAAGTTAAAAGAATTCTTGAACGAGAAGTTCCACTAAATCGGGAAATACACTTCATACTTGGTCAACAATGTTGAACAAACAACAACATTAGGCATATTTGAGGCAAAACATCAATGCACAACTGGCATGCCCACTGCTCTTCTAACTGAAAATAAATGTGCGCTTAATATTCGCGATAGCAAATAAAAATACGCGTTGAAAAAAATATTTTGATCCAAAAATACAAAAACAGCTCGCGTGAGCCTGAACCTCATAGCCGAGTTCCAAGTTCAACGTAAGAAAAGGTGAGCAGTGGAACGTTTGAAAAATCAAATGACTTCAGCAAACCTCCTCCGTGGGAGGATTGAAAGGGAGAGGAAAGAGCACGAGAGGTTGGCGGGGGAGGGAAGGAAGGCACTTTCGGAGGCAGAGAAGGCAGAAGACAATGGTCTTTCGACGACATTCACAGCAAAGTGAGCAGATACGTTACCAAGTTACTTCTTCACGGCGTTGAGGAACATTTTCTCCCCTGGACTTAGTAAGACAGAGACGAATGAGGAACTGAGCTGAAATGTATGACGAAAAACGGCAACAAAAGTCAGTCTTTCATAAGAAGGTACAGCACGTTGCTTTGTGGCTGTCAGTATTGATGCGACCAAATACCGCACCTGTGGCCACCTGCTCATACCTGTTGCCGTATACGCGCGCGTAATAAATAGCGCGACCACAATGAGGGGTAAACTTTCACGGTCCTGTTTGTTAGTACAGGTTATGGCAGGGGCCTCTTTATAACCTTAAAGGATTGCGAAAACATCCGGTCAGCCCTGGCAAAACCTAAGTTAGTAGGGAGAAAAAAAAAACACCATGCAAACACCAACTCACCTATTCGCAGTTGACCCGCCTCTTACAAGGTGCAGTCGCGCCTTATTAAGCCAACACTTTAAGTCCCTATGTTTATTTGAGTAGAAACCAGTACAGGCACACAAAGACAACAACAAGAAAGCTGTGGTTGATTCCTCTGTCATAGGAATCGGTAAAACACGAAAGTGAAATGTGCAGTGAAATCTGCAGAGAAATGAGCATGATTTTCGGGTCGGCGGCTGTCTTGTGGGTGTGCTTGGCGAGCGACGTCCTTCTGGCGGGTCGCTTCGGACCCCGATTTCTTGTAAGCTCCAATTATATTTTTTTTAACTAAGAGTAGCCTGTCCAGAACACTGCGAGCGTAACTATGAATGCAACCCAGTACAGGGAAATTAGTTACTTAAAGTAATTGACGCGCGCACGAATTATTCTAGCCGCGGTAGCACCAATAGCTTTTAGTTAACCCTTTTAGCCCTGGATTTCTTATTTCAATCAAAAAACTTTTCTGTGTTCCCTTAACTTTTGGATCCTACGAGCTTACAAACGAAAAATTGAGCTTGTGGAGCAAGTAATTAGCGATTTACAGGCACGACATCTAATTAGGTCGTCAAGTAATTACAATTTTAAATTGCAACAGAAAAAACCTTTCTGCTCGTTTTTTTTCTATACTTTTAGAAGTCACTGAGCTCACAAAAAAAACTGTGGTTGATTCCTCTGCCACGGGAATCGGTAAAACACGAAAGTGAAATGTGCAGCGAAATCTGCAGCTGAGCATGATTTGCGGGTCGGCGGCTGTCTTGTGGGTGTGCTTGGCGAGCGACGACCTGCTGGCGGGTCGCTTCGGCAAAGATGTACAGGCGTCATTTCCGTGACGGATGTGACGTCAGTGAAATCTTGGTGCATCCCGGCATAAAACACTTTCGTGTTAAAATATAAAACCCGAAAACGAACAACCCTAAGTATAACGTACTCTTTAGTACTAAAGATTGCTTCCACACAAGAAGACCCTTTGTGCAGGGGTGCACCCTTACAGGCCGCTTGCTTTGTTGCACTGGCGTCACTTCCGTGACGGGTATGACGTCATGGAAATCTTTGTGTATCACGGAATAAAACACTTTCGTGTTAAAAAGAGACTACGAATGAAACAAAAACCCCTGCAAATTCAGACACAATTTCCGCTGGCTTTGCAGTTTTGAGCAAAGTTGAACTTCTGTTCCTCGCCATTGTCAGTCATGAACGACCTGGAATTTTAGTGCGTGATAAAAGCAAAACTTGCATATTTAGTGTTCATGTAATTTCTATTTGCCGACTAAGCGTTTTCAATGTATAGTCATGCTTCTGTCCATGTGTATTCCTCAATTTTGTTTCTTTTCTCTTGCCTTTTAAGTACCTGCGTTACCATTCGAAAACGTGAATCTATTGTAACCACTCCTGCATGTTGAAACAAATAAATACGTGGTATAGATACTAAAGAATCGTCGAAGGAAGCACTTCAGACCTGCCACATTACCGTTATCGTTGACGCTTCTCTGGTTTCTGGTTTTTGTCGTCATTACGAATTCTTATTCTCGGATTACTCGCAAACTGGCGATGTTATTCGCTTCCTTGAGTCTTCCGCCTGCGCCTTCATCTGCGCCCATAGGTTGGCTTTTTGGTACGGGTTGTGAGCTCCTAAAAACTTTAGCGTAAAAAACACACGCTTCCTCTTCCCCCGCTTCCCCCCCCCCCACACACACACATACAGACTACATCTGCAGCAAGGTTCTGTATAGTGCGTGTTCGATTCTGGAAATTACGGAAATATAAATTCGCTGTTTACTTGTGCCAGTGGGGTATACGGTTAAGACAATTTGAATATTATTGTCTACTGCTCCTTAAGACAGCATGCGGTAAAATAGCGATGAAAAATCCTGACCCTCTCTAAGAGTGTAACACTAATTCCTTATAAGAAAAACCAACCCCTGCACTAACGGGGGAGGGGGGGGGGGTGCACGCGAAGCATGTCCAACCCTGTGAAACCGTAAACGAATCCCTTGCGATATTCCTGCCAAACAAAATGCCTAACCCCTGCTTGCCGAATCCCTTCAGCTTCCCGCCGTTGTTGTTTGGTCTGATTTTCCAATTTCCGAAACTCAGGATTAGCTCGCCGAGCACGCGCGCGTTCACGGGCCCGCTACCGTTGTCGTTTTTTCAAGGCTGCCTGCTCTTCGGCGGAAAGGACCAAGTGCGGCCTATCCATGGCGCAGCTGGCCTTGAACTGGTCAGAAACGACGGGCGCGGAGCGAGCTAACCTCCCTTTCCCTTTTCCGGATGGAAGGAGCGCCTGTGACTGGCTGAAAGTATGGCCTGGCCCTGCGCTCCACTTGTTGGAGCGAGGGGTTTCCAGTTGCCAGCGACAGGCAAGGAGGGGTTTCCGGCCGCCATTTGCGGCTGAGGAGAGAGGAGAATGGAGGTGAGGAGGAAATATTTGGTGCACGGCGCCAACAGCAACACCGACGGCAACACGACTCAGCCAATACAAGCTTCGCTTGAAAAAGTATAAAAATAGATCTCCCGCATGACGTTAAGCCACTACACGACTCGCGCTGTTCATCAACTATTTATCTTGCTTTATATGTGCTCCTTAACGTCGTGTACTCCATGCACAAGTATAGAAACGCTTCATTGCAAAAATATCGCATAGTGATATCATTCCATCTACTTTCAAACTATTCCGTCACACACAGAGTGGCTACGCGTCCAGTAAATTTGTTCGCACTGAGGTCCAGGACATTGCGCATATTGTCGCTATGAGCTGCCTGTCCAACCTTGGCGATCATTCCCGGAGGCCATAAAACACAGTGCATTTAATATTGCGTAACAGCCGCTGAAAGGGCATCATCACTGCATGGCCAACGCATGAATTTAACAGAGCGTTCGACTCCATTCTACTGCATAGGCTCCACACGGGTGATATATCTGCTGCGCCGCCACGGAGTATAGCGGAAGTGTTTAGTGTCACGGGCAGTGCGACCACCCGCCTTCAGACTAGCCGCAGCGCCTAAGCGTCGTCGCGCAGATAGCGTCACCCGCGAGCGTTCGCGTAGCCTTGGCGGTTCGGGAACATATTCTTCGCGTGGATGACTTAACGCGCACGGACTACGCGCACTCATCAAGCTTGATATAAACGGGCCCCAAACCGCCGTTCTCATTTTCCGAGACATTAAAGAATGTCGTTCATAACTGCTCCCAGACAGAAAGCATTAAAAAGAGAAGCCGAGGGAGGGGAGTCGGAAGAAAAAGAGTTCCTTCGCCCAGAGCAGCGGCCACTTTACGGCACGGGTAGCTTGGAGAAAGGGTTTGCTGCGGTTATGCTTCACGCTTCATAAACGTCCGAGAAGAATCCAGCGTATCTAGCTTGTCTGACACCCCGCAGAAAATATCCCCCACAGCCCTTCCCCATGTGCTTCGCCCTCCGCGCACCGCCCCGTGTGGAGACCGCAGAACAGAAGAGAACGCGCAAACAAAAGCGGACACGTGACGTGCAGAGAGATACGTGTTCTTCTCCACACTTATGTGACTCGTGAGGGCTGCTTTTCATCAAAAGAATTCACTAATGAAAGACAGAACGCGGCAGCCCAAAGGGCTCTAAGCATGTTCGCCTCTCTTGGCTTTTTTGAATACCCGATAGTGGGTTATCTTTGCTTCGCAGTGGGCGAATGTGCTCTGAGCATAGAAGCGTCTCTTTATGCGTCTGCATATATGCCCAACTTTGAAGAACATGGTCGTGGGTGTATGAGCACAGGGTTATGCGCCAGCCGCTGCTTCGTCGTCTTCAGAAGAGAGAAATGGGAGGAAGAAAGCGGCGCCTTTTCGTGATCTTGCAGCAATTTAACGGCGAGCTAGAAGGACGACCGAGATGCAAGGGAAGCGCGGTCAAGAACAACGTGGGTCTACCGATCCCGGGGTCGTCGCAAAACGCAAATCATTCTCGCAAATAAATTGCATCAACACCAGCGGATCCTCGCGAATGAAATGTAAAATGAAAGTAATTCAATTATGTACGTCATTGGGCTGTCTTGAAGCGGTCTAAAATGAGATATGTAATTGAACTTGCAGTAACACAAACATTTAGACAAACAATAAGAGAAATTACATAAACAATGAAGGCAGACATGGGGGAAAGTACGCCTGGTACGCCAACTTGATATGCGAGTTTACTTAGTAGAACGATTCTCGTTTTTTTTTCTTCATTCGATTTTTTATTCTTGTTAATGCACGTTAGATCTAATTTTAGAGGAAACATATTTTTAAAGCGAAGCTTTCTGTGCAGAATTGATGGCGACGTTGCCTTAAAATGCACTGCTGGGAAGCCTACATTCTCTGACGATGATGAAGATCGTGAGGGAAGTGAACTTTTCGCGAAGCTTTCTCTAATCGAAAGCCATTGTATTCAAATTCCAAAGTCAAAGTCCAAAATCCATATCGTTATTCCCAAAACGCACTGCGGGAAAGTTAGCTTACACAATGGGTTTCCACAAAACACATCAAGCACGTCACCCTTCCCGTGATCGGAATCGAACCTGAGTCCTTCGCTTTATGAAGGCTATGTCTATCCTATTGCGCCATTCCAACACGGTCAAAGCAGCTTGGATTTTGGACTTTGACTTTGACTCAGGTTGCATGGGAGACAAAAGCTTCGCGTTATAACCGTATTTCTCTTAAGAAAGTGGATTTGATTTTTTTTTTTCACAATGCATACGTATGGGTCTTCCGCTATTACCTATTGATAGAAAAAAACTGTGGTTGATACCTCTGTCATAGGAATCAGTGAAATGTGCAGTGCAGCTGAGCATGATTTGCGGGTCGTCTGCTGTCTTGTGGGTGTGCTTGGCGAGCGACGTCCTGCTGGCGGGTCGCTTCGGCAAAGCTGTACTGCATCACTTCCGTGACGGATATGACGTCAGTGAAATCTTGGGGTATCATGGCAAAAACACTTTCGTGTTAAAATATAAAAGCTAACAGCGAACAACCCTAAGTATAACGTACTCTTTAGTACTAAAGGTTGCTTTCCCTTAAGAAGGCGCTGTGTGCAGGGGTGCACCCTTTACAGGCTGCTTGCTTCGTTGTCATGGCGTCACTTCCGTGACGGATATGACGTCGCCGAAATCTTTCTGTGTCCGGGAATAAAGCACTTTCGTGTTAAAAAAATTGGCGCAGCTTGCTCTGGTGGTACAAGGCTGGAGAAACAGTAGAGCTGGCGGCCTCTCTTCCTTGGTCGGAGACGTAGCTTTTGCATCCCACATGGGTTTCCCGACTTGCCGCTAAAATTTCTCCATGACTGGCAGGCCCGGATCGCTTTGTCCGCAGGCTTTCACGTCTCTCCCAAAGTGGACCGCGTTGGCACGCGCTAGAACCGTCGGAAACCGGTTTCGCGAACTCGGCGTCTGCAGCGCTAGATTTTCTGCGCTTCCCACTTCAGGCGCGAGCGCACGTAAACTGGCGGGCAGAACAGCACGCGAGAGGTCACGCCACGAACGCTGGGGAGAGAGTGCTCTCGAAGGTCGAGCTGGCCGAGGCCGGGTGCTCCTCACGAGGCGCACGAACACGTGCGCTCGGTATTTTTGCTTGGTATTTTTCCCGGCAATGCTGGACGGTGGAACTAAAAGCTTAAACAGCTCTGCTGCCAAAAAAGACAAGAAATTAGTCATGCGGGGCTCCAATTTTATTATTACACTGCGCAATTACTCTTCCTTTACGACAAACTGTTTCGGTTGATTGAGTTTCTGGGGAAAAAATAAACAAAACTATGGCAAGAATTTGATCGTTCTTTTTTTTTTTTTGCCTTTTCTCGCCAAAGTCCTTAGCAGTGCAAAGTGACGAGAGCAATAATCTACTTGAATTTGGAAATAATATTATAAAGAAAATTAGCCGCGTATCTGCTCCTTTCGTTGCAAATGTCGAAGAAAGACGATAGTCGACTGGTGCCCCTGCCAAGTAAATGTCTCCTCCCTTCTCTTTCCCGCCCACATCTCAGGCTTTTCCTCTCCCGTCTCGTTCCAACCGAGATAACATGCTAGAGGTTTGCTCAAGTCAATTTAAATTTACCGCGTTCCACTGCTCCAAGTCGGGTGCCTCGATGCCAGCGCTTCCGTACGGCGGAGACGCGCGTGAATCGACGCACGTTGCCCTTCTCCATGAGCGTTCCAATCAGAACGTACAACCTATCTAGTGGAACCTTTTGTTGCTGTGCCGTTTGATTTTTTAAGTGCCGCGCGGTGGCGCGGGCAACAGCAGGCAACGGTTTTCTGCAGTTGATGTAGTATTTTATTTGGTGTCGCAAAAACCAAGCAGCCGTGAATTTTTTTAATAAAGGAACACTGCAAATATCACTCATGTATTGATTGTGGTGCTTTATATTTGTGTAATGTCTTGTGGTTCCTTATATTGCGGTGCCTTATATTTGTGTAATGTCTTGTTTTCCTTTAACAATGTTGAAAAAATATGAACATTAACACCGGACTTAGATCTTTAATTTGTCTGTGGGTATATGAGACTATTGCGCAGTTCCTGTTTCACTTTGGCTGGGTGGTTGAATCGAGTCCCAGACAGACAGACAGACCGAAATTTCTGCGTTTAAGTAGCCCAAGAAGGACTATCGTCTTTAAAAGACTGACTGACGTTATTAAAACACTGACGTTATTTTCGTTCGTTATGCCAGCGGCACCTTTTCTTTATTTTTCCGTGGCCAGGTGCAAAATCTTCCCTGAATAAGAATGTGCGCTAAAGCGACAAGGGAACCTGTATTGTGAATCGAGTCCGGGGACTCTCCTTTGCAAGCCCCATTGCGGTCCACTAACGCAAGTAACTCACCGCAGTGGACAAGCCGGCGCAAGTAAACAGGACGGGAACAAACACGGGAGCCCAGGACGCAAGATAAAACGAGGACGGAGCTTCATTCCCTGTCGGGGCTCCGTGCTGACTAAGCACTTTAGGGAATCAGTTCTTCAGACTCGCCTCCTTTGTGATGCGCCCCGGCCTGTATACACGGTATCCAGAAGGGTTTCCATGCCGGCTCCCGCCCCCAACAGGGACAGTGCCGCCCGCTTCTTTGTTGCGTAGGGACGAGCGAGTGGTCCGCAACCCCGTGTGCAATGCGATTCATCGCGCTCATTGTTGCCACCGTCGAGCAGTGCGTAGGAAAGTTGGCTGGGGAAGAGGAGTGGTGCGTCCGAATGAGAGACGACCAGTCTGGACATTGAAGATGCGAGGCAAGAAAGCCAGGCGGGGGAGGGGGGGGGGGGGACATGTTTGTGAATACGACGGCGACATAATAGAAAAGAATAATCGCAGTAATTCGCGACAATGCCTTAACGAATGTCACCTAACTGTGGACGAACCCGGCGAATCGCTCGATCACGCGTCGACCTGCCTGCATGCGAAGGAATAGAACGTGTGCGAATGTCTCTCTGCAGCCGAAGCTCGGCTCGTATTGATGGACCTCACGTTCGGTCCGGCCAAAAACACGAGAGCAGGGGCGGGGTTCTAGAGCTCGCATTCGAAGGAGTGGCACGAACGAGAGAGAAAGGCTCGGAGAGAAACGGAGCGCTGCTCTCGGCGTCATGCAGGAGCACGCGCTCTTCCGCACAAAGGGTCGGTGAGGCGACACTGGTGCCCTATACACGTGGGAGAAAAGGGGGACGCGTGAATCAGTCAGTTTGCTGTAGACGTATAGGGCCGAATAGATTGCATACTTATTACTCCTGTCTGCCGCTCCGTTGTCGGAAAGAGGAGCGAGTTAGCGAGTAATAGGTTTTTTTTTATTCTACTGGTTGTTCTGGGCCAGTAATGTGAACTCAATGAATAAGGCGGTACATTGTTTACACTCATAGTAGAAAATTATAGTGAAAAAATGGCCTAGTGTTTTTCTAGGATTCGTGTGGCACCGCGCAGACACTGTGACATGACTTTTGGTCTGAGTTATCCTTAGAAGTTCGAGTCCTTAGATGGAATAAGAGAGAGAGAGAGAGAGAGAGAGAGAGAGAGAGAGAGAGAGAGAGAGAGAGAGAGAGAGAGAGAGAGAGAGAGAGCAATACGCGGCAGCTTGATTCATGTGTGTTCACAAATTCGCGCAGTGCAGTACAGCTGGTGCCAGATTTCGGGAATAATCCTTCCTTCCTTCCTTCCTTCCTTCCTTCCTTCCTTCCTTCCTTCCTTCCTTCCTTCCTTCCTTCCTTCCTTCCTTCCTTCCTTCCTTCCTTCCTTCCTTCCTTCCTTCCTTCCTTCCTTCCTTCATTCATTCATTCATTCATTCCACCCCTTTGTTTTGTTTCGCAGACTTCCCAAAGCGTGCATCTGAATAAAAAAAAGCTGCATTTTTTCAGCCGCCCCATTCCATAGGGGCGACTTCCCGTACAAGCCGGGCCAAGCATTGTAGTCCCACACAAGGGCCGAGCGCGAGGCCGTGAAGTCGCTTGCACCTATTTACCGGCACGTGCCCAGCGCCACTAAAGCACACGAATGCACATTGTGACTTACACAGCCACAGTGGACGCTCAACTCGGTAAACCGCCTGTGGCAGGACATGCCGCCAGACTCTTTCACCCCCCGACAATGCGGTCTTATAGAAGACCGGGAGCCCCAGCCCATCTGACAAGGACCCGCCGCGGTGGCTCAGTGGCCAAGGCGTTGCGCTGCTGAGCACGAGGACGCGGGTTCGATTCCCGGACGCGGCAGCCGCTTTTTTGAGGGAGGCGAAAAGCAAAAACGCTCGTGTGCACGAGATTTCGGCGCACGTTAAAGATGGCCAGGCGATCAAAATTAACCCGGAGCGCTCCACTACGGAGCGCCTCATCGCCTGCGTTGCGTCGGCACGTTAAACCCTACAATCAAATCCATCTGACAAGGGTCAGGGGCCCTTCGCAAGTGTTAAGGCAGCTTTCCCGGCGTGAATTCCCTTAAAAGGGCCCTCACTCGACCAGGAAGGCTTGCACCCATTAAGGAAAGCGGTGGGTGCTTGGTGGTACGCGGATTCGAACTCGGTACCTCCCGCATACGAGGCGGGTGCCGTACCTCTGAGCCATCGCTGCGATTGAAAAACGTTGCATTCTCCAGCCGGCCATTCCATAGAAGCGATATCCCTTACAAGCCGGGTCAAGTGTTATCTGTTATCCCCGAGCTGTTATCCCATCTTGCCGTTGGCAAGAGTTTGTAGCGGTATGGAAATACCGAAATGTTAACAGCGAAGCCGTTCAGCAAATCGTTATTTCTCGTGTTTGCAGTTAAAAACACAAAGAAAATGCGGAGCATACCAACTTAGAGAAATTGGCCAAGAATGCCGAGCATACCCACTAAGGTAGATTGGCCAAGAGTGGCCAAAAAACATATCCAGCGTTCGCCGCAATCGTCGCAACACTTCTTCGGAACGAGAAGACAAGTCACAGCGCACGCTTCTCCAAAATGATGTCCAATGATTATCACTAAAAAAAAATTAAGGAAGCTCACACATATGGCAACGATGATGCGGCAGCGAAGAAGGAAATCGTCTGCAATCGTGGACTTAAACCGTCGTGATGGCCGTGATGGTTGCGTACAGCGTCCTATTATTGTCCAATGTCCAATGATTATCACTTCAAAAAAAAAAAAAATGAAACAAGCTGACACTTACAGTAACACTGATAGAGCAAAGGTCGTTGCGGCCGCGAATAAGAAGCAAATCGGCTGCAGTCGGGGACTTAAACCGTCGTTATAGTCGTGATGGCTGTGTAGAGCTTCGCTACCTTCAATTGAGCGCGTTAGTGGGAGTTTCCTTCATTTTAGTTTTGTTACTACGCATTAATGAGCCCAACTATACTTCCCTCACAAAAGAAAAAAAAAAGATGAAATATTTCCCGAATCTCGTGCTAGCCCGCGGATGATACAGCACGCGTGGCAAGTATGGGATCATGACGTCGCTCCAATACCGTACTCAGCAGTCTTATGCGGTAGCTGACACATATTCCGGGAAACGCAACGGTGGTCCGTCCATGATTTACAATAGATGTCACGTGTTAGTCCCGAGCCTTGAACGTGCACGTGATTGTGCATCTATCGACTGATCATCATTAAATAGTCACGCAAAAAAGAAAGAAAGAAAGAGAAGCTAGATATCTGCTTCTTCTAACAGGCGCGAAACAAGATTGCCGCTCTGCAGACAAGATATGAATCTTACGAGGATTGCGTCCGCGGCGCACGTCTTCGAAACGATGTCATTGAGAAAATACGTCAGGATTCGGCATGCTTCAGATTGAAGGTGTACGGATAGGCAGAACGGTAAAAGAAGAACAAAAAACAAATCTTAACGATTCCACG
>NW_027526295.1:223468169-223613759 GCF_048455015.1 Haemaphysalis longicornis | reverse complement strand
ATTCCGGGAAACGCAACGGTGGTCCGTCCATGATTTACAATAGATGTCACGTGTTAGTCCCGAGCCTTGAACGTGCACGTGATTGTGCATCTATCGACTGATCATCATTAAATAGTCACGCAAAAAAGAAAGAAAGAAAGAGAAGCTAGATATCTGCTTCTTCTAACAGGCGCGAAACAAGATTGCCGCTCTGCAGACAAGATAAAATCTTACGAGGATTGCGTCCGCGGCGCACGTCTTCGAAACGATGTCATTGAGAAAATACGTCAGGATTCGGCATGCTTCAGATTGAAGGTGTACGGATAGGCAGAACGGTAAAAGAAGAACAAAAAAACAAATCTTAACGATTCCACGTGCATGCAGAATAAATAAAACGCACCTTCAAAGACCCAGGTTTTCGGAAGCCATAACAGCGCCAGAGATGGGCCCTCATTTCACCGGGAGCAAAGAACTACAGTATGCACGTTCCGCACCGTGCGGGTGAGCTCACGTTTGGCGACGGCAGTTTCGGAAGCTCGCATGTTTCGTGCCGGAATGAGTCGCCATCACTTCCGCCTCCCCTGCGTAGAAGGGAGGGGGGGTGGCAGCATACGTTTTCGATCTCCTCAAACTTCCAAGCACCGCGAAACTCATCCCACTTATGGCTGCGTTCTTGCTTTCATTCCGCCGTGTTTTTTTTATCTATTCGGGAAACTTTCTGCGGCGGGTCAAATTACTCCCCCCTTTGATGTCCACGGAGTCGTATTTCGGTGCTGACGCGAGCGCGTTCTACCGGTGGACGGGGCCGGTTCTATACTGCTGCTGCTGTCTCAGCAAATTTTGTCCCCGCCGGAGATTTGCATACGCCACGACGACGAGCATTAATTGTCCTCACGCAGTGACCCGAAGAAATACGCCATTTCCGCCCTGGCAGCCTTGCCTTTCTATGAGTTGATGACATTTTGTAAACCACAGAAAATCACAGAACCATGGCGATTCTAGTAAACTATCAGTCAAGTTCTATAGTGTAAACCAAAATGAACTTAATTATTTCATTTCATTTTTTTTATTTTTCGTTTTTCATTTAATACATTCACAACTGAGATCAGCTGCGATGACTGACGCCTCATGCTGGGAAAGTCCGCGATTACCATTTCGTGCCTCCCTTTACGACTGGATATATTTTCAAATGAAAACAAAATACGAAATGCTGGTGTTTACGACATCTGGTGAGCGCTAAAGAAAACCAGTTGTCTAAATTATTCGCGAGCCTTATATTATGGGTGCTGCATTCGACGGATCTAAGCTAAATTTTGTAAGCTCCTGAGGCGAATCTAAGCTTTGGAAAACTAAGAGGTTTTAGTTTTTCGAGAGCCTGCATGCACGAGCGTGCCTTTTACAGCGTGATCGCTCGTCATCGGGCGACAAAGATTACCGACACTGCGAGGTAACGTACAGGCCACGGATAAACGCAGCAGGCAATGCAACGGGCCTTCCGAAAGTATCGATAAGGTTCGAGCCGCTTACCCAAAAGCGGCGCGACAGGAATCGATTGAACTACCGCAAACTGGTTGCGGTAATTTTCTAGCGAAGTTGTCTATTGCTAGGATCTAGCAGACTAGCGTTCACTATCAATTTTCGGAGTATAAAAAATTCACAAAAATTAAGGAAAAGGCCTTCGGGCCTCCATGTTTTCATATAAGACGACTTATACTGCCTAGAGCTGCAAAAAAAATGTCTTCCAGTAACGCAGTTGTGCCTAGAGGTGAAGCCCACTGATCGGTGTTAGCTTGGTATTTTCAGGATCTTCCCACATTGTGTTACTCAGTCAAGCATGGCCATCTACGGAGCGAGTGTGGTTACAGTACCGCCCTCTCTCTCTCTCCTCTCTCTCTCTCTCTCTCTCTCTCTCCTCCTCTCTCTCTCTCTCTCTCTCTCTCTCTCTCTCTCTCTCTCTCTCCTCTCTCTCTCTCTCTCTCTCTCGACATTGCGCAGTGCGGGTGCTCTCCGACAGTCAACTGTGCGGCGCACCGCAGACCTACCAATCGTGTGTGTCCGTAATCTGGTGACGTAGAGATCACGCCAGTGTCCCTATAATGCGACATAGCGATTCCCCGGCATAGCTAAACCCTAAGGTAGCAAATCCTATCAGAGGGGCCAGCTTCGCTGAACTTCCTTCTTCACATGGTGGAAGGACTCTGATTTTTTTCCTGCACAAGTTTTTCGCCGTTCTTTATTACCGCAACGCATTCAGTTTCGTACAATAATAACTCTATGCCGCAACGGGTCCCGGTAGATCTGCACAAGTTTTTCGGCCTGCTTCATTACCGCAACGGTCTGATTCTGCAAAGTCCTTTTCCTCTTCATGTAGGGAAACTTACTGTGTCCTTTTCAGGTTCTTTGGTCCATACGGCGTCGCCGTAGCACGGGAAGGATGATGATCTTGCACCTCATTTTACTCCTCACATTAGCGTAAAAGCTTAAAGAGAGGTGGTGGTGGTACACCACTCCTGCGCCAAAAGTGCCCCCGTGCAATGCTCTACATGCGTATCATGTTGCGCGGAAAGATTCCTGTCATTTCCTTTGCATATGCTGACTGCGAGTAAAGTTTTATCCATACGTACAACCCGCCGCGGTGGCTCAGTGGCTAAGGCGTTGCGCTGCTGAGCACGAGGTCGCGGGTTCGATTCCCGGCCGCGGCGGCCGCTTTTCTGATGAAGGCGAAAACCAAAAACGCCCCGTGTGTACGAGGTTTCCGCGCACGTTAAAGATCCCCAGGTGGTCAAAATGAATCCGGAGCCCTCCACTACGGCACGCCTCATCGCCTGCGTTGCGTCGGCACGTTAAACCCTACAATCAATCAATCAACCATACGTACATGCGTATCTCAAGCTCCTGATGCATCGTCACATTTACTTGCTCTTCAGCGACCGGGGGATGAGCCACCCTTGCGTTAGGGAAGCTAGAAAGAGGACCAGCAGCGCTATCCCGCTAAGGCCTTGCGAAAGACACTGTCTTTCGGAGGATGTCTGTGTGTGTGTGCGTGTGTGTATGTGCTTCTATAATATTTCTTTAACTAGTTCATTTCGGTAGCTTGATAAAAGCTAAAGATATTTTTCCTTCATACCCCTCCGCACACCTTCCACTTAACCACGCTCATGCCAACGATGCGTTACGTTGGCGTAGCTCAAAACAAGGAACGTTCCTCACGGGTCGTTGTCGCCGTTCGTCACTCTTCGGCCCGGCGGTTTCCTCGCGTTTGTCTCTCCCTCCGTTCAGCGTGGGTACAAACTGAAGCGTATGACTGGGCTCGATCCCCGGGGCCTTTGTGCGCGCCAGCCCATATGGCACAGCTGACAGCTCCGACAACAATACCGTATGCGACGCCACGACAGCGTGGGCGAAGTTATGCGGCGAAGGCAAGGTGAGCCGAGAACCACCACCGCACACGGACGCCGTGCCCAGGAAGGAGGGACCGGCGAGGCCCCACGCAGTGGCGGCGGCGACACCTTTTTGCCGGGCAGCATAAATTGGCGCGCCGGATAGTCGAAAGAGGAGGACGCGCGAGCGTGGGAGCTGCTACGCGCGGATCCTCCCTGCGATGCCGGCAGCAGCAGGGAAGCAGGCCGTGGACGTGTCCCCGTGAAAAGAAATTCCTCAGCCCCGGTGACCCTCCCGTTCGGCTGAAGATGCGTGCTCACTCACGGCACACGTTGGGCCCGTTGTTGCCCCCCGCGGACCCCCTGCCCCCAGCACTCTTGGAAGCCAGGGGTTGGGCTGGCCGGGAAGGAAGCCGCGCCTGCATTGACGGAGAGGGCTGCATTTAAGAAGAGCGTGGGGGGGACGAAGGTGGAAGGAAAGGCGCATGCCGACGCAGCTGCCGGAGCTATTTACGCTCCTGTCACCTCCAGCGCACCGTGCTGAAGAAGCACGTCCGTGTGTGCGTTTTGGTTGCTGCCGTCGTCGCCGGCAATATTTGAGAGAGGGGAGTGGGCGGGCTGGCTGAGAAGCGCGGTGGCTCCGTGCCGGACGCTCGGGCTCGGCAAGTACGAACCCCTTACGTGTCGCCGATCTTGTCTGATGGTGGCTGTAGTGGTTGTTTACGCAGGGAGAGGAGAACGTAAGCAGCCGTGGTCGCGGAGCTGTCTACATGATGCTTGTTTTCATACCCCGGGCTTCTGTCGACGTGCGTTTGCTTGCTTGTCTTCTTTTCCGATCGCGTCCTCCCGTGTCGCTCATAGTCCTCTACCGCCTTGGGAGGACTGAGCTGTCCTACCAAGTTGTGCGGGGCCATGAAAGGCAATCCCAGAACAGAACTGGGGTCGCATTCACGAAGCAGCCATGCAGCCATTTTCTCACCCACACGCAATCCACTGGTCAGTCGGTGTTTGGAGGGAGAGCAAATACTTTATTGAGAAAAAAAGACGAACGCTCGGCCGGAGTTGAGGGCGCCTACCTTTCCTGGGGTAGCAAAATTGGGAGAGAAAAAAACTGAGCTGGTGGATGTCGACGAAGTAGAAGACAGCGTCAACAATGCGTATGCAAGACCAATTCTAGAGCCGCAAAGAAAGCACGAAGCTGTGGGTCCACTTCTTGAATACGTAAGCCCGATGCCAGAGCCGTGGAAGTAGCCCGAAGCTTCGGAAAAACCGTATGTCATTCAACCTTCAGTGCCTGAAAGAAACGATTCATGTAAGGTCATAGGTCCATAATGAGTAATGACCTCGTCGGAGGGTGGTGGTTGAGAGTTAGAACCTTGTGTCGGCGTTCGTAATCAAGGCGCCCACATATAGCACGTACAATAAACTCAGGATTTCAAAGCCCAGTGCAGGTAGAACAGCGTGCACACTTGCAGTACGTTACAAGAACGGCGTGAAAAGGTCGCACTGAGCAGCAGTGGCAGGTGATTTAGTTTGAGGGGACAGGTAATGCAAGCTCTCCGGATCAAAGTCGAGAAGTCCTGGAACACTTGAACACTGGGTGAGCTCAGTAACTTGCTCTGGTCCTTTTCACGGCGGAAGTAAACACCGCGATAACCCATCACGCTCGCTCGAGAAAAAAAAAATGCGACTGGAGTCAGTATTAATGAAGGACCGTTATGCTTTCCAGTTATCCACCTTATTCCTGGACAGATCGCTGTTACCAGGAACACCGTTCAAAGTTGTGTTACGTCCTCGCTTCCGAGCTAGTGCGTACAATTCAGCAACGTGCAGTCGAATAATGTTGGGCCCCGTCTCAATGCCCTTTCGATTAGACGAAACATTCATTTGAAATACCACAGCACCGATTAGGTTTTAGGGGGATCGCGTGCACTATATCGAGATCTCTCGAAGGCGGCTCTGAGGTCGTACAATGTTATCTGTTCGTGTAAGGCTCGAGCTGTCACAGTTGATGGGTTCCTATAAGCCAGCATGCATATATCCTCCGCGTACATGGTGACGTTACCGTTGTGTGGTAGTTCCTAAGGGATACTAATGAGTGCAACACTGAACAATACAGAAGGATCGAGAACTCCCCTTTATGAAACCCCACCGCCCGACACAGTGACGTCCAGTCTCGTCATCAACCATAAACTTTATTATCGTGAAATCATTGAGGTATACTGACAGGTTCACAGAGTTCGCCACCTCCACCTAAATGATCAGTGGCATTGAAAGTTGCGTCGTGTAGCCCATATTCGGTGTTCAGAAACATGGAACCCACGATCCGGAGTGGCTTATCTCATGCTCAACAACAGCGTTTGATGCGTAGCACTGTCGGAAGATGACCGCCCTAGCCGAAATCCGGTCATCATATCCATTTCAGACCACAGCGTTAGCCGCCATTAACAATTGACGCGAAAGGTGTGGTGCTTACGAACATGCCACAGAACCGTGCGTGTGCGTGTGAGTGAGTGAGTGAGTGAGTGAGTGAGTGAGTGAGTGAGTGAGTGAGTGAGTGAGTGAGGGAGGGAGGGAGGGAGGGAGGGAGGGAGGGAGGGAGGGAGGGAGGGAGACTGTTCTTAAAGGGACACTGAAGTGAATTTGCCAAGCTCCCGTTTTTGCTTGCACTGCGTAGACTGGCTCAAATTAGCACACTTTTCATCGTTTATTCGGTTGACAAATCGGTAATTATTTTACAAAGCGCGAAAGAAGAAAAACTACCATGCGCGGTTTGCGGCGGCCGCACCAACTAAAGCTGTGACGTTAGGAGGAGCGGGCACCGTGATTGGACGATGCCCAAGGTGAGCAACCAAACAAGTTTCGGTTTCGGTTTCGGTTCTGTAAAACACAACCGTTGGCGTTGTTGGATGGGCATTCTCAATAACTCAGTAATCATCGTACCGCGCTTCTGCCATGTTGTCAGCTGTAAAAATTTGCGCCTCCTAGGACGGATTGAAATCGTAGCAATCACTAGCTGAAACCTACGCAGTGCATGAACGCCCTCCGCGTACCCGCAGACGCCCAAATGTCATGCGCTTTTCCCCCATATTGGAGCTTGCCTCCCTCATGCCTGTGTCGTAAAAAGCGTCTTCGCACCAGGCCGAGGGTCTGTGCATTCTGGCCTGTGCCCACTGCCTGCAAGCAGTCGGTGCTTATGGCAACAGCACGCCAACGAGAACTCGCTAGCGCGCCAGTGCCAGCCTGCGCGCGTTTTGTGAACTAGTTCGTGGAGCCATGAACGTTGCGGCCCAAAAAAAGGTGAACTCAATATAGAAAACATCGGCGGAAAACGGAAAAGTTAACTTACCAAAAAAAAAAAAAAAGCACGTACCCGCGGGGATTCGAACTCGTGACTTGCAAAATACTTGCGGATGCATACCTAGCAACCCAGACCGCTCGGCCACGGAGCTTTTTTTTTTTTTTTTTTCTTTATTACATGGGGAAATACGCTCAGACGTTGCAGTACGACGAATACAAGCAAACAAAAGAGGAGCTGGCTCCGCAGGCATTGGTAATATAGGGTATATATTGTACAACCAGTTCACACTTTTCTTTAGTTTTGACATTTCAAGCAGTTTAGGTGACTATTTGTTGTAATGTGCTCGTGCAGTAAGCGTCGCCCGAGTTTCCACAATAGCTCACGTCTAGCAATTGCATTTCGTAGACGGAAAAGCGTTCGCAGATGCGTAGTCGTGCTGCTGACCGCTGTGCTTGTTCGCCCAGCGCAAAAAAGTGCTTCCCACACCTTAGTTTACGCTGTACGGTAAAAATATCAGTTGATATTTTTTCCTTAGTACCTATATTGACTTCGCTGACTCCTCTTCCCCTTCAAGACGCCTTATATTTTCCTACTGGCGTACCAGTCAGCGAAGCGTCACATGTGCGCTTTTGCAGCGCTTGTGTGAAGCGACCTTGACTTGGTGCTAGATACAGTGTACAAACTAACCAAGTAAAAAAGACACACTCTTCCATTCACAAACGTGTCCTGGCTTCGTTTCAACTGAGCGAAGGAATGGCGACGACCCGTCGGCGGCCGGCGGACGAAACGCTGGGCCGACTGACTCTGTCTGAAGGCCGGGGAGCCGTGCAGTAGCGCAGCCAATTGCGAGCTCGGCTCCTCCCGACGTCACACGAAAACGACACAGAAAATGGGCGAGCGTAAAGAGAGGAGGACAGCATTTTCGAATTAATTTTTCTACTAAATAAAATCGCGTAAACGCGCCCAGAGTGGTCGAAACATGGCCTGGGTACTCCGGAGTATACAATTTGCGCTAGTAATCCCGCAATGTTTACATATCACTTCAGTGTCCCTTTAAAACGAGGTTCATGCGCTTATTGTTAGGCGGCCGCCAGGAGAAGGAGGGGAGGGTGTCCTCTAGTCCCAGAAGCCCTGGCTGCCCGTGCCCTCGACCATTAGGCTACGCTGGGCTGAGAAGTTAGAGCTAACCAGATCGGCCGCCCACTGCTTGTAGCTTGAGTGAGGAATGGGGCCTGGAGATGTTTTTTCAGTGTTGCTGTTTCCAGCTTCGGCCAAATCTACAAGCCCCTTTAGATCTTATATAAGGCTTTAGAACTTGCATAAGAAAGCGCCGCATTCATACTCGTTCTTAGCAGATAACCTTAGCCGCGCGGTTATGGTTCCCACTTTGGCCGCAGAGGAGGGGCGGGCCGGCGTCTCAGAACTTACGAACATAGTTTTAAGCATGTGCTGGACATTTACACGCGCGCACGCACACACGCACATTTGAAGATGGCTTGCGTATTACTAAGGGCATTCCATTCCTAATGGGAGGAAGCCTGACTTCCGGTCGCGTTCACGGCAAAGCAAAAAGGCGCTGTGCAGTCGCCGCTGTTAGAATCACTTAAAAATGCAACAAAAAAAAAGCGCTTTTTTAGTGACTCAACGCCCGGAGAGCCTGAAATAAGGATTCAGGCATGCCGAAAAGAGGGCACGCTCGAAGCATCAAGCGGTGCGTTTCATCGAAAGCGACGACGTCCGAGAGCTTGTTTCTCGGGCCTTCGGAAAGTGCTCCGAAATAGCAGGTCCACTCTATTCCGGGACCGGCCGGGCGCCTCTGGAGGCCCCGGGCGAGTGACGCAAAGCGTCGGTGTTTATTCTCCCCTGCTTTGCGTGTTATTAGCGAATACAGGCGGATTTCCAGTCCATCGAACAGCGGGGTCGTTCCCGTGAATGCGGCTAATTATCAATAACAAAGCTCTGCCAACATTAAATGCTGAGGAAAGTATTGATGGTACGAGCAGTAATGCTTAGGGTTTTTTCTTCCCAAGAAAATGTTTTGTTTTCTAGTGCTTAGTGCAAGAGTTGCGATTCCGTGCACTATACGTATAGTGCAAACTGGCGCCTGAAATGTCCAGTTTGCACA
The DNA here is from genome assembly GCF_048455015.1 of Haemaphysalis longicornis. Classification (NCBI taxonomy): domain Eukaryota; kingdom Metazoa; phylum Arthropoda; class Arachnida; order Ixodida; family Ixodidae; genus Haemaphysalis; species Haemaphysalis longicornis. The sequence continues at coordinate 223,604,974 of NW_027526295.1, read as the reverse complement.
GGCTTGCAAAAAAAAAAAAACCATGAGCCATATCCACAAAAGTTGCAATTTTGTGCACTGCGTATAGTGCAAGCTGGAACCTGCTGTCCAGTTTGCATCGGTTTGCCAAAGCATAATGAGCTATATCCTGTCTACGCCCACTGCAGGGCAAAGGCCTCTCCCATCCAATTACCTCGGTCCTGTGCCAACTGTGACCAATTTATCCCCGCAAACTTCTTGATCTCATCTGCCCATCTAACTTTCTGCCGCCCCCTGCAGCGCTTGCCTTCTCTAGGGATCCACTCTGTTACCCTTAATGACCAGCGGTTATCTTGCCTTCGCATTACATGCCCTGCCCAAGTCCATTTCTTCTTCTTAATTTCTACTAATATGTCTTTAACACCAGTTTGCGCCCTGACCCACTCCGCTCTCTTCTTGTCCCTTAATGTTACACCTATCATTTTCCGCTCCATTGCCCGCTGAGTCGTTCTCAATTTAAGTTGAACCCTCTTGGTGAGCCTCCAAGTTTCTGCCCCGTAGGTGAGTACCGGTAAGATGCAGCTGTCATACACTTTTTTCTTCAACGACAATGGTAGGCTGCTATTCATTATCTGATAATGTCTGCCATATGCACCCCACCCCATTCTGATCCTTCTAATTATCTCTGCCTCATGGTTGGGATCTGGGGTCACAACTTGGCCTAAGTATATATATTCGCTTACCACTTCCACTGCCTCGCCATCTATCTCAAACTGCTGTGCTGTCCCGAGGTTATTGATCATTACTTTAGTTTTCTGCATATTAATTTTCAGGCCCACGGTTCTACTCTGTTCGCCCAGTCTGGAAAGCATGCTTTGCAATTCGTCCCCCGAGTTACTTAGCAAGGCAACGTCATCAGCAAATCTGAGGTTACTGAGGTATTCTCCATTAACCCTTACTCCCACCTGTTCCCAATCCAACGTTCTGAATACTTCTTGTAAGCATGCGGTGAATAACATTGGAGAGATTGTGTCTCCTTGTCTGACACCCTTCCTTATAGGTATTTTACTGCTCTCCTTATGGAGGATGATAGTAGCTGTAGACCCATTATAGATATCCTCTAGTATTCTTACATAATGCTCATCTACCCCCTGGTTCCGTAATGCCTGAATGACTGCTAGGGTTTCGACCGAGTCAAATGCTTTCTCATAATCTATGAAGGCTATATATAGGGGTTGAGTATACTCAGCGCACTTCTCTATCACCTGATTGATCGTGTGAATATGGTCCATTGTTGAATAACCTTTACGGAACCCTGCTTGTTCTTTAGGCTGACTGAAATCTAAGGTTGCAGAGATTCGGTTAGCGATTACCTTGGTAAATACCTTGTAGACGACTGACAGTAAGCTGATCGGCCTGTAGTTTTTCAAGTCCTTTGTGTCGCCTTTCTTATGGATTAGGATGATGTTCGCGTTCTTCCAAGATTCCGGTACCATTGCGGTCATTAGGCATTGCGTATACAGGTTTGCCAGTTTTTCAAGTACAATTTCTCCGCCATCCTTCAAGAGGTCTGCTGTTATCTGATCCTCACCAGGTGCTTTGCCCCCTTTCATTTCTTTCAAAGCCTTCCTTACTTCTTCGGTCGTTACTGGTGGGATGTCTATCTCCTCTGAACTACTGTCTCGTTCGGCATTATCCTGTATGTCCCGGCTACTGTACAGATCCCTATAGAACTCCTCGGCCACTGTGACTATTTTATCCCTATTTGTGATGACATTGCCTTGCTTATCCTTAAGTGCATACATCTGATTTTTCCCCACGCCAAGACGTCTCTTTACTGCTTTCAGGCTACCTCCGTTCTTTACAGCGTATTCGATCCTCTCCATATTATATTTCCGTATGTCAGCTGTCTTGCGCTTATTGATTAACTTCGAGAGCTCTGCTAGTTCTATTCTGTCAGCTGCGGTAGAGATTCTCATGGTTTGACGTTTCCTGATTAGATATTTCGTCTCCTGTGAAAGTTTACCAGTATCCTGTCTAGCCATAGTGCCCCCGACTTCTACTGCACACTCCTGCAGTGGGCGTAGACAGGCTGGTGATGATGATGATGATGATAATGAGCTATATCCACTTTGTGAAAGTGTATGACGGGAGAATCTTGTTAGCACAGACATGGAAGGGATACAGAATTTAAATGAAAGGTAGGAGCAAATTTAATTTCTCTTGACAGTTGACGACGGTCATGCCTTAACAAACTCGCATACACACACGCACAACCTTTTACTTTCACTCTGCTGATCTTGAAAACGGTGCCTATTAATAACTAATTTACTCAAAATGCGCATAGAAGGGATGAAACGTATCAGCTTGAGGTCCAAATCATGTTTTGATCCTAAAAATAGTGCCAATTATATTTACTCAAGATGCCGATACAAGGGATGAGACGTATAAGCCTGAGGTCCATAAATTTGCTGTACAATGGCTGGAAGCTGGAGAATTTTAAATTACTCTTGGCCAAATATATTTAGTTTGTACGTAGATACACTTTAGAGGCGACCGTTAGCCTTTCTAAACTAACGTACGACTATTGAGAGGCCAAGGCAACAAGGTGGTCATAAAGAACTAACGGCTTTGTATGGACTGAGTAACTGAATAACCTAGAACAAAACAAGGCCTGGCTTTCTGCGTATACCAGGCTGAAGCAATCATTGCTATATACTGCTAAGCTTGCATAATTTCTTTCTCTTTTTTTTTGTTTTAGGCGCCGAAGCTACACCTACTAAGAGGCGCGCCGTAGTGGGGTGCTGCGGATTGATTTTGATCACCCATGGGATTCTTTAACATACTCTGAAATCTCGACGCACGGGTGGTTTTGCTTTTCGCCTCCATCTGAAAAGCGGACGCTGCGACTGGGAATCGAACCCGCGTCCTTGGGCTCAGCAGCACTTAGCCCCCGCGGCGGGTGAGCTTGCGTGATGCCAAATACTTCGAAATTTCACTGCCCTCACTCGCCGGTGATGTACAAGTAGTGTCGTCCGCATTTAAGATATCCAAAAACTGGTCCATGATACCCTTCTCCATTATTCATTTCTACTTAGTATATCTTTGTGCCTTCAAGCGTTGAAGTTATCGCGCAAACGAGCGGAGCGTTTTAACACCAAAGGTATGTGGACAGCGCCTCCTCGGTGTCGCCACTCAAAAACTCCCGCACACAAAAGAAAAAAAAATCTAAAGCGGATGACCCGGGCCGGTGTTCTGTGCGTCGCTATCAAGGTGACAAGCATCTGCACTTGGGGAAAGTAGCCGCGCCACTGACACGAGAATGGAAAGGCAGTACTGAGAGGCTCCTCGAAGATTTGCGCGCCGGACTGGGGTATGCCAGCGTGGAACTCGACGGGGTCGCGCGGTCAACGCACCGAACACGCGCTGTGCGAGCGCATGGCTCGAGCCCCAAGGGGGCGAACTCCGGGAAGCGGAGACGGCAGCGCCGCGCATAGCGCGAGCTCAAAAGGCGCGCGCGCGCGCGAGTCTCCGGCGGGCCCGTGGGAAGAGCCCTAAATTTGAAGTTACGACGACCGCTCTGCGTCCTTCGAACGGGGAGCTGTAGGGGCAACGGAATAGCACGACGCTTTACGGTCTTGTTAGCCAGCTCCGAGAAGGACAGGTGCACGCACTGCGAGAGGAGAACCGAGTGAGCGCGCACGGTTAAGCTGCAGGAAACGGAGAACACGCGAGGTTTCTAAGCCTCGCGTGAGCTCTAATGTATATACTTTTTTTGTCGTTTGCAGCTCCGTCGGCTCTTTTACGCTGCTGCGCCTTGGGCTATAAAAGATGGAGTCGAACGAAGTTCGGCCTCGAGAACGGGTCTGGTGGAAAGCTGCAGAAGGGCCCGAACGTGGCGTAAGCGGGGCGTGCCAGTGTCGCTACCATCAGCGGGTGCTCAGTGGGAGCACGTGGAATACGCTGTTTTCTGGGTCACGACTGTTACGTTAGGAATAATAAAAAAAGAGGCATTTCTGCCTTGTCCGAGTCAACTGAGAAAATTTGGGATGCAGTTTTGATCACTGCACTTTTCGCGAAGGGTCGGGCTGACCGCCGCGTATCTCCTCGCTTCGCTTGTGAGATCCTGGCGTCCGAGCCATTGCGCGATCGCTGTTTGTACCGTTGCGTGGCGCTTTCCCCCCTCTCTCCCCGAAATGCCGGCTCGTCTCGGCACATTTGTGTAGAGCCGAGCAGACTTTTCGAACTCCTGCCTGAGGTAAAGGCTTTTTCCGTTGCGGCGATAAAGCACTGTCAGCGTGAGAGAGAGAGAGAGAGAGAGAGAGAGAGAGAGAGAGAGAGAGAGAGAGAGAGAGAGAGAGAGAGAGAGAGAGAGAGAGAGTAAACATTTATTTCTGAAAATTGGGTGAGGGTAAAGAGGGTGTTAAAGAAGACGGGCAAGGGCGGCTGCCACGGCCCCTTGAGCTGGCCGCTGCGCAGCACGCACTCCCACTGCTCGTAGGTTGGGTGGGTGACGGCCGCTCCGTTCTGATTCGTGGTTAACCTCACCTCATTGAACTATTTGAACGGCACCCGAACTCCCTCTCGCCGGGACGCAGGGACTGTTCGGGGAGACGCTGCATGCCCAGGACACTGAAGGTATGTGACGCTTTCTCTACCGTCCGGCTGCAACTCTGTTGCGCCGGCGAAAGCCAGCCAGCCCCTCTGGCTGCTGGCTCATGCCACGGTTGCTCCTGTTGTTCCAACCCGACGCTTACATGTAGGCTGTACGTAACACTTGACGATAACGCCGTGCGGTACGCGCCTGTGAGCGAACGGACCGCGTCTCTATCGCTGCTGCGAGCCAATCTGGCCAGCGCGCCGATGCGTCGCGCTCCGGATTTTGCCCTGACCGCGAAGAGTCCACTGGTTCGTTTCGGCGACGATGCGCTCACTTGCGCGGTGCGCCTCACCACCCATTTCACCTAAAGGAAACTACGCTCAAGCAACCAATGTAATTGGGAGGTTGACGCAGAATAAACGCCTTCTCTCCGTACCCTGGGCGTATTCCTTTGTGGCCTCCTACACCACCTGCCAAACAGAGGTGGTGTTGAGTTGGCGCGACTGCGTTTCAGTGTCGTGAACGTGCTCAACAAGCTCGAACCCACGGTGGTTCCTCGCAGTGTGTGTGTGTAGAGCCGAGCAGACTTTTCGAACTCCTGCCTGAGGTGAAGGCTTTTTCCGTTGCGGCGATAAAGCACTGTCAGCGTGAGAGAGAGAGAGAGAGAGAGAGAGAGAGAGAGAGAGAGAGAGAGAGAGAGAGAGAGAGAGAGAGAGAGAGAGAGAGATGCATATTGTGAGGTAGAGATGTCGTCCACGCGCTGCAAATGTCGCCGAAAGACGATCATCTTCCGCCACACCTGCGACGTTCTCCCCCCCCCCCCCCCCCCCACTCTCCCCATCCCACCGCTTACGCTTTTTACCTTACCTTTCGCTCTTCCCATGATGAATGCAATGGAGGTTTGCTGAATTCGGTTCATTTTTCCCGCGTTCGCACTGCTCGCGCAATATCTGCTTGGCACCTTTTATTTCTGTTCTCCTTGGAACAGCTCAAGCTCGAGCTCGAGTTCTGTTCTTTTTGTGTTTGCTCTTATCTCGCCTAGCTTCGCCGCCATTTTTAACGCGTTGCTGCAGCACCGGAGTGAAAGCTTCGGGGCGTCATCCTCCCTCCGGGGAAGAGGGCGACCACCACCGCAGTGCGTAGCGACGGTGCCCGTCTAGTAGAGTGGCCAAAGGACCGACGAGTGGCTCCGTCCGGGCGTAGTGGCAACACTACGTCTGTTGCCGGCATTTAATAAAGTCTTTTTCACTCACTCACTAACGCGTTGCTCTCTTTTTTGTGTTTGCTATGGGGAAAATCAATCAAACGTGCATTCTTAATTAAAACGAAGGCTGGTAATCTGCATTATTTACCTATATTTCACCTCACATATGCCGGAGGCTTCCTTTGTGGTATTTACTGTGGACACGTATGAGCCATCCCAGCAGCTGTAGGAGTTCGGAGAGAGAGAGAGAGAGGTAAAACTTTATTTGGAGCGGCCTATGTCCGGGCTGCCGAAAATGGGTTCTTGGTGGGCCGGGACGGGCACTCCGCAGCAGTCAGAACAGTGGCCTTGCTTATATACACTTCCTGTTCAAGCATTCTCTTTTTTTTTTCTTTCATGGGCATTTTGGCAGGGCGGTTGAATTGAGCGACAGGCTAACAGACAGACAGGCAGACAAACAGATCGGTTTTTTGCCTTTAGGTAGCCTAAAAAAGACTATAGTTTTATATAATGCGTTCTATTATTCTCTGATGCGCCCGATTAGAAAATACTTATCCTGCAACCGAAAATACGTTCTGCGTAGATCCACAACGGCGAATTCTATCGTGAAGGCCGACCCGAGACAACAGAGGTAAAGACAAAACACAGAAATGCGTTCGCATATACGTAACTTTTCCGTGAGAACGACCATTGTCTCGTAATATCTATCACTCCTTCATGCAACAATGTGCCCCCTCCACACAAAAAGAAATCATTTTTTTTTTTGCATTTGATCATACTAACGCAGTACAATTACTTGGCATTAACTTGTCTGGCAGCACCAGCTTCCTTGGGCATAAATAATCGCAGGTTGTGTCAGCGTAATTATGAACCTACACTGCGAATGTTCCCACTGGCTGTGGTAACTCAACCTTTGCTAACTTCACCGCAGCATCAGTGTGCTTGCTGTGGAGTACCCTTTACAGGCAAGCTTTAATGCTACTGCCGGTGATAATGGGGAAGATAGCTTTCCAGTTCGCAACTTGATTTTGGCACCTTTACCGCAGCATAAACGTACTTGCTGTCAAGAACTTTCAAAAGCAAGTCTCGATGCTGCTGATGCTGATAGTGATGATGAGAAAGATAGTGATGAGAGAGGGAGAGAGAGGGGGGAGGAATGGAGAGGGGAGGGAGGGGTATACACGTTTATTGACAGCAAGAGATGGGCTTGGGTTGGAGCTTTAAGATGTCCTTAGTTCAAGACACCTTGAGTGCGGGCGGCATCGACAGCCCTTTGGATGAGCTGAACCTGGTCGTCCAGGCCGGTGCTCGTCAGGGTTCTTTCCCAAGGCTCGGTACTGGGAAGGTTCAGTTTGAAGGAAACCAGCGGGGACCGGTCACACCCACCACCATATGGCCTAGTGTTCCGGGTTCTCCGCAAAATCGACAAAGCTTGGAGTTTTGATGGTTAAGAAGGTGGAGCCAGATAGGATAAAGGAATGGATAAAGCAAGGCTTTTGATAAGGTATCGCACCCCAAGTTGCTATTAAAAATTGACACGTTATTTAACAACCACCGGTTTTCGAATTGTTTTCGTCATACCTTAGCCATAGAGAGCAGTTTGTCGTACGTGAATGCTAATCTTCCTTCTCGACTGTGGAGTCTGTTGTACCCCAGGGAATTGTACTGGTCCCCTGTTATTTATGCTATTTATCAATTACATACCGCATGACATTACTGTTCCCATCAGACTGTTCGCACATGATTGCGTATTGAGCAGCCGTATTAAAACACTTGTCGATCAGATCGAATTAAATGTTAACATGCAAAAAAAATTAATAATAAAAAAAACTGGCGTGACAGCTGGCACATGGTTTTGAACACTGAAAAAACTGTGCGCATGTCTATCACTAAAAAAACGAAGTGTTATTGATTAAGCTTATTCCATCGAAGGTGTCCCGTTGAAAAGAGTATCAGCATTCACATGCTTAGGTTTGAAGCTTACGTCGGATCTGCGTTGGAATGAACATGTAGATTAGGTATGTAACAAGGCCAGAAAATCTGTGCGGTCATTTATAGGAAACGTTTGTAATGCTATCCCTGAAGTAAAAAGTTTAGCGTACAAAACTTAAATTCGACCAATTCTCGAATACGCTAAAATTGTGTGGTATCCGTACACCTCAGAAAATCATTCTAAACTGGATGAAATCTAACGGCTTGCTGCAAGATTTAATCTTACAAATAGCGTAGTTGCCACTCCCCCACCCAATTATGTGAATTTGCTGAACTTAATTCTCTGGAATCAAGAACTGAATATGACCAATCGAGGTTTCTTTTTCTTATTATTCATGGCCATGCTACAATTAACAAATATGGTTATTTTCGTATATCTCCTGGCAACTATTTTCGTAATCACCACGGCATGTATATCCCGCCACCGACTACTCGCAATGGCCGTTTTAAATACAGCTTCTTTCCGAGAACAATAAACAATGGAATATGCTATCAGACGCCACAGTAAGGACGTCATCTATGAGGGGATTTCTTGAAATTGTCAAGAGCACGCACGTACGCGCCAAATGACCCGGCCAAATGTCAACAATGTCATCGCCTGTGTTTGTATCGCATGTTGCAGCTGCCTTCATGTTGAATTTCCCAACTGCACTTTGTGTTTTTGTTTCTAGAACTGTACTTCTTTTTCTCTTCTGTAACCATGGTGTATTGTCACCTACCACTCCTGTAATAGGCCTAAACTTGGCTGACAATATCAATAAATAATAATAATTGGTTGGAGAGCGCGCAAAGGTCGTTCGTGCTAGTGGAGGAGCAAGTGTCTGACGGGGCAGCCTGTAGTGCTGCATGGTGTCTGAGTAAGAGGTCAAGGGCAGCGCTGATCTCGGCGCCCGCTTGGTGGATCGATTCTCGGGCAACTTTTACAGTCCAGCCTCGATGGTGCTGTTGATAATGATCAGTCAGAGCTGTAGAAGTTTTCTTGCTGGCAATTCGGTTGTGCTGCCGACCCCTCATCATGAGTGTGCTTGCTGTGGAGCATCCTTTAAAGGCGAATATCAATTGTGATGATGATATGGACATGGACAGCATGAGCAGGAGACATCTTCCCTATACAACGCCACAGCAGTAAGCACTGGTGTTTGCCCATATTCTCTCAAGCCTTTCCTAATTACCTGTCACTGTCCCTGCTCCTTGGCTTACCAGGTGGCGCAAAAGATGTCGCAGCTTTTGTGTATGCGTGTGCTCGGGTGCCGATAAAAGACTGCATTGCATTCAACGACGGAAAAAGCGAGGACCCTTATCTGCAAGGGTGTTGAATAAAGGGGTCCCTCTTCCATGCCACTGGCTGAAAACCACAGCATGGGCCCTTTGGTGTCATAAAAGTGTTTTACGTCGTTTAGGCAACACTTGTGTTCATGAAGTACCTACCGCTGGTTGAGGTTCACCAGTTATCGTCACTACCGTTCTTTCATGGGTAGCATTATTGGTTGCGCACACCATGCTTGCGCCACGAGCTGTTAACAGAAACGAGGACTCGAAACAGAGCGGAGAATGAGCGGAGGTCCTTATGTTGCGTTCGTTTTCTCTGTTCGCAGCGTGCGACTGCCACCCCGTTGGCGCGTCGGGGCGCACGTGCAACCAGACCACGGGACAATGTCCTTGCAAGGATGGCGTCACCGGAACAACGTGCAACCGCTGCGCCAAGGGCTACCAACAGAGCAGATCACCCATCGCGCCCTGCATCAGTGAGAGACAACCACATTCTTCTACATAGTCCTTACCTTCCCCCAGCGTATCCTGTCGGCCGAATGCCAAATTTACACCCAGTCGTCCCGCGTTCGTGTCTTGCTGTATTTTCCTGTGCCAGAGATGACCGCTGTGGAAGTAGAAGTGAACAGAAAAAATTGAATGTAAAGAAAAAATTCCGGGAAATCCACCCTGTGAAGGTGGTTGGAAAGCGAAGCTGTAAACGACACCCACAACGATTACCCATGCGACGTCACTTGAATTCACACACGTGGCTATACTAAGAGTGAAACCAGATATTTGCGAAATATACATAAACACACCCTTTATTACTTCAAAGAGATATTCTTTGCTAAGGTTAAATCATGAACGATGGTCGGTTGAGTTGTATTTGTGAAGCACGTGAGTGGAAACCCTTTTTATTTTTATAAAATTAAAGGAAGCTCGAACCCGTTTTTAGAAGATCTCACTACTCCTCCATCTCTCCCACCGCTGACGGAGACGACGAGATCGGTGGCAGAGACAGGAAAGTGAGATGTCATGCGTTGGTGTGAGCTTCCTTTAATTTTTAAAAGCTCCTTGCGCATGCACAAGTTGCACCGTGACACGACCGTTAAACGTGCCATGGGCGGAGCCCACAGTGGCGCGAGAGGTCGCGTGACGCTATTACGTGGCATTCAGCGAGAACGCAGAGGGTAAACCCGAAGATGTGCTCGGTGAGTGCACTGTCTGTCTCCCCCGTTTACACGTGGGCTCGTAGCTCAATCGGTGAGACAATGGGCTCGCGCTCAGTTTCTCTGTTCGTTCCAGGTTTGGTTCCTTCCGGTGCCAGTAACTTCTTTTATTTGTTTGCGGAAGTTTTCTGTTGACACCAACGGTCGCGACAGAACCCTTGGGGGTAGAGGCTATTGGGAAGCCAGGGGCTGACTCCACTGTTGGGAATTTCACCGCTGACTCCACTGTTGCGAACCATGGTAGCGTGGTCGATGTGGGCCGAGGTGGGTGAAGTGCCGGGGCAGTCATGACGGGCAAGTTGACGAAGAAGAAAACTTTATATACAAGTATTTACATCTTGGTATGAGAGCGGGCAGTGCGCTCCTGCGCGCGGGAGATTAAATAGGCACGTTGGGTCCCTTCCCCTTCACCCTTTTTCTCCGGCTGACGTCAGGAGGCACCAATCACGGAACATGGCACTGATAGCAGCGCCACCACACAAAACACACACGCGCACACGAGCGAGAGACCCCTCCTCTCCTGGGCAGGTGAGCGCCAGGTTGCTCCCGCCGTGGCAATCCGCCGTGGGTCAGAGCCCCCTTTGTCCTGGCGATGTTGCACTACCACGAAGACGCCTTGCATCCCTCGGTGGTAATATTCTTCGAGTGGCCTATTGAACACAACACGCCACAAAAGGTCAAGACAATGAGGCGCGGGCACGCCGCCGAGGCTTGTTGTGCAGGGCGCCCAGCATTGCTTTTGTTAGCACCCCCGCTGGCCGGTTGGCGCTTTTGAGAAGCCACGAGGTCGCTGAAAGGCGCATAGTTCAAGTAGGCGCAAAGTTCGCCACTGTGAATACGCCGGTTCGTGGCAAGTCGATGACGGAGGGTCAAAGGCAGGTTTTCGAGGAATCACTGTCGCAACAAGGCAGAAAACTTCGCCTTAAAAAAGTTGTTTTACGTCACAAAGCTATACCTGGGCTACGAGGCGCGCCGCAGTGAAGGGCTGCCAAATAATTAGATCCCCTAGAGGGTTCCCAGACAGTTTATCGAACGCCGTTTTATCGAACGCCGTTTTATCGAAAAAATGCCCGTTTTATCGAACGCCGTTTTATCGAATGCCGTTTTATCGACCCACCTACGTCCGTTTTATCGAAAGTGCGGTTTTGCGGCTTGCATTGTAATTTTCGGGGTTTATTTTGTTTAACTGGCCATCGCATTAACCTAACCTGCAGTAACCTTCCTCCTACATTGTCTCTGCCGTGCATTACATAAAAAACCTATCTATATATGTTGACGCGCCTTTACAGTGCTTTCGATAACCTTTGTTTTATTAAATTATTTTTATTTTTTGAGTCTTTATTGATTTCACTCTAGCATGTATGACCCCCTTGTTTATATTACACAATTTGCCCCTATAGTACCAACCCGAACCCCGTGCGCAATATTCCTTAGATGTGTATCGGCGTGTTTAGGTTAGTGTTGAAAAATATATCCCTTGCGCCATGGTTCATCATTACGTGATCCAGAGTCTTGTACCCCACAATTGTTCTAGTCACGTGGTTTACCCGCGACTCCTACTCGGACCTTGGGGTCACACTGTTTGCATGTGGAGAAATGTTGGGCCAAGAACTTCTGAAAGATTAGTGCTATGTGACTGGAACAGGGGGGTTCCGACAGTGATAGTGAGACCCCAACAGAGGTGGTGGAGTCTAGGAGAATCGTCACGAGGGAACCTGTCACAGCCAACTCGTCATAGGTGAACTCGTCAAGTAGGACAAGTCGTCAGAGGTCATCTCGCACTAGGGAAACTCGTAAGCTAGTACAGCTGGACAATTGCCCATCCCACCACAATTTACGTTTTTTGTTAATCATGCTCAAATAAAAAAATACAGGATTTCGTATAATTTTCTACTTTTGCGTCAACACTCTTAGCCCCTCTTTTGATTCACCAACCTTACGTTTTCGTGGTGGCCTTGGAGGAACACGCCCGACCAGGCAGCGCATTTTGTTGGTTTTTTGTGTGCCTTGTTCAGGTATAATCGCACGGGCCATAGTATTGCTCGTTCTCATTTTTTTAATTTTTCCATTTTTATTTAGAGGTAATCGGGTCACGACGCTGTATTTGGGTAGACCTTCATGATTTCTCCATTTTCGGTGTTTACTATTTTGATCTTACTGTTTTTATGCCTTATGATAAAAAGGCAAGAGCATGCACCCCAGCAGACATGCTGGGGTGCAACCAGAGGGAGATGAAAACGAACCAACCTGCAGTACGGTGACAATTTTGTACCTAACGTTTTTCTCGTTAGTTCATGCAAGGCAACGAGAACAGTAGTACAAGGCTTGGTAATCTCTTAGCAACTGAACTCAGATCCCATTAAGAATTAGGAATGCAGAAATCAGGAGAGGCTTTTGCTAGCGTTCCAGTTAGGTTTTTGACATTGGACCCTCAAGCGCCAAGAAGTGCTTTACTTATGTACAACATACGCGGCGAAATAATTAGATTATGTGTCGACACAAAAGCGGTTTATACAAAAAGGTACGAAGCATATCGAGGCATTATATTCAATACGCCACAATGCCGTGATATGCTTCGGATCAGAGGGGATAGAGACACAAGGAGATTCGTTATGGCAGTACCAGTTGCGCAATGAACACAGCAAAAAATTCTGGTGACATATTTCGCGCATCACAAAAACAAAGAAAAAAACACGCAGGAAATAAAAGTCAACAAGAAGACAGACTATAAATGTTTTTAAATAGGCCTGCTGTGGAGACAAGATTTGCAAATTACATAGCGAGGAGGAAATTAAAAAAACGTATCGCAAATTCTGTTACTCGAAAAGGCCGAGAAAAACACTTTCGATAAAACGGCTTCGATAAAACGTCCGTCGATAAAACGGCGTTCGATAAAACGGCGTTCGATAAAACGACTTCGATAAAACGGCGTTCGATAAAACGGCGTTCGATAAACTGTCCGGATCCCCCCCTGGAGATCTTCAACGTGCGCTGAAATCTCGACAGACGGGCGTTTTTTGTTTTCCGCCTCCATAAAAAATACGTGTATATGCGATGCTTCGCGGTCGTTAAAGAAGCCCAGGCAAACTGAATTACGCGGAGTCATCCATTACAGCGTAAGTCGCAGCGGCAGATTCAGCACCTTGAACCTCAAACTCAAATCATTTTTTGTTCTTTCTCCCTGTTGTGGGGCTGCTTTGTTACGGGTTGCAGTGCAGCTTTAAACGAAATTCGTTATAACGCGAAGAATGGGGCAAAAATGGCTTAATGCGCAAATACGTTGCATAATTCGTAAAACGGTGCAGGAGACAAAGTGTGGGTGCACGCGCACCGCAATAAACTTGCGCCGTATCGACCGCTCTGCATCCGATGTACAGAGTCCGAAACGTAATCTAAACGGCACTGGGCGGGTGTTCAATCTTATACACATCTAAAAATCGTTCGTTCTGAGCTGTCAGCGTGCACCTCCGGGCTCCCTATTCGCGAGTCGGCAGCCTTTTTTTTTTCTTTTTCTGACTCGGTAAATGAGAGTGGAATACATTTTCCTTTTATATAAGTGACAGCGGGCACGGTAACTCGCTTTCATCGGTCATCATTCACGCACTGTGGCGCGCTTCCTCGCCTAAGGAGTGTGGTTCAACAGGAAGGGGAGAGGGAGGCACAAGAGCTGTATCCGAGGCAAAGGCGAGAAACCAAGAAAGACGTTTGTCGCGGCGCACACCCCGCCGGGTCCCCCCCGCACACGGCCACTCGAGTCCTGCCGCTCCATTACCTCATCTCCCCGCTGCTCCCCATCCACCCACCCTTTTCCATTTTCTTCAAGCGTCGTGCAGGATCCCGAGTGTTCCGAGATTTTACGCAGCATCATCTGGCCTTCGGCGAAGTGGGGAGGAAAAGGGGGGGAAATAAGGAGAAACGGGACGGGAAAGAAGGGCGGCGACTCAGCCGCGCCACTGCAGTAAAACACAGGCCTTTGAGTCACGTCAGCAGTAGGCGCCTGGACAAGAGATTGCGCTTGGTCCGAGTCGCTGCCATCAGGAAACGTCGCAGTGTGGAGGGGTTTGTACTCCGCATTAGATCAGTGAGGAAAACACGCGAGAGGATTAAAAAAAAGAAAAAAGAAAACGTCTCAGGCCTGGTCTTACCTAGATTGTCGCTAACGTCGTTCGGGCTGCGGAAGTAACGGGCATCTTTGCCAAGCCACTTTGGTAGCAGTCGGAGAGTATCAAGGAGGGAAACAAATAAAAAAGAATGACGAGCAAGTCAGAGCTTCTCTTACCTTTCCCTTCCTCCTCAAAGCCTCCCACCGGGTCATTCGCTTTGCGTTCTCGCTTTCAATTTTGCGTTCTCGCTTTCAAAAAGAGGAAGCTAGGGGGGGGAGTGCAGGTCGACAGCCAAAGGCGGAGCCGGACCGTTTTACCTCCATGGTTGCGTCAAGGCATAAACACGTCACGGTAAACAGCCGAGACCGCCGTGGTCCCCCCCCGCTCACCTACGAGAGGACGGAGGGGGTGGAGGGAAGAGCGCGCTTTCACACACCGCGGACGGCCTGCCGAAGAAGGCATTCGGAAAATTTGCCGAAATGCGTATCAATCACACTTCCCCGGCGGGCCCGTTCCCTTCCCGTCGCCATATGCGCTACACGGTGCTGTATAGGTGGGGCCGCCGCGTAGAGGACCAGAGATCGCTATACTTCTGGCAGGCGGCACACTAAACGATGCGAGCGACTCAGAGTGGAGAGGGAAAAAGAAAAAGGAAGGTAGAGTTAGAAAATCATAAATCCACGTTAGGCGCGCGATTCGCTATGCGCAACGATTATGGAAGCCGCCGCCACTCCTGGAATGCCGTGGTGGTCGCCTTGCCTTTTACACGTCCACAACCCCCCTTCCCATCCCCACCCACTTTCTCGCTCCACTACCCTCTTTTGGGACTTGTGCGCACCTCCTTGTATATCTTTTCGCGTTTTCTTTTTTTGAATTCAGCTCCCTTTTTGCTTCTCAGTACACGTGTGCGTATAGCGGTATCGAAACGGGAGGCCTGCTGCTGCTGCCGGAGGCAAATGAGCCGGCAAATCCAGTCTCGGCCCCGAAATATCCAGCACGGAGCGCTGTCGTCCAGCGTGGCCGATCTCCTCGGCGCCGAGACGGTTTTTGGCTGGGTGGACGCTGTGGCCACGCCGTACCGTTTTATAGGATCAGCCTTGCGTATGTGTGCGCCACCCGCGGTTTGCTCCGCGATAGAAGATGGATGAGCTGACACCTTGACAGAAGGCTTTGCGTCCCGATTTGGGCTGCACTCTTTCCTTGCACAAAATGTGTGTCGGGTAGAATTGTTCGCACAGGTTAAGCACAACCACGTTGTTAATTTTTGGCCTAAGCGATGTCGGTGCTTAGGAAAAAGATGTCCGAGCTATTAATTACGAACGTTTCTGGACTCCCGTAGAAAAGCCCGGAAGGGAAAATTCTTGGCCTTGTTGAGGCTGCATGGTTGCTGCTTTTTTGTTGTTGTTGTTTTAATTTGCTACCGTGAAAATCTATCAAACCTGTATTCTTTGCTAAAGGAACAGTGGTACTGTCGGTTATGTACAGTCTTTGTCAAAATTTTGTGGACCAAGCCGGAAGTACGCAGACTGCAAAAAATTCAATGTACAAGCTTACAACCCGTGCGAGGCTGAAACTTTTTATGCAGGAAAGCTAGAGAAAACACCTTTTTTCCTTATTGCCTTAAAATATTTTTGTCACATTCAAAGGTAAAGTCGCTTCTCTGAATTCTTTGTGGTCGAGGAGGCTTAGGATTGGCCCAGAAAATTTTGACAAAGGGTGTACGTACGTTTTGTCTCAAATATTCCTGAGGTTTTCTTTGCGGTGAATACTGTGGACATAGCCGTGAGAGCAGTTCAGGCAGTGTTCTTGCCTATATAAACTTTCGGTTTAAGCATTCTTTCCAGTGTGTTTTGGCAGGGCGATTGAATGAAGTGACAGACAGGCAGACCAAAATTTTCGTGCTTAAGTTACAGTCCAAGGAAGATTGCCATCGTTAAAAGCGACGCTGTGCTCTCTGCGACAGCAGACGACCGCTTCAATCGCGGTGCCTCCCCAACTGTAAGCACGCATCCCATAGACACACCTACACCTCCCTATTGCTTATAAACAAAAAGCGGGTCTGTAGTGAGAGCGAAACACAAAATCGCCACTGGAAATAAAAACCTGAAGGACAGGGAAGAATCTCAAACTGCAGTGATACCTCCAAAGCTATCTTGTGTACAGTGCTCACAGTTACAAGGCGAGGCGGACGTGAAATTTGATTGCAATTTCGTAAAGCATCGAGGGGCGCTTAATCTGCGCACATTCTAGCGGCGCCGGAAGAACCACGTAGTCTGTCAGTATAATTTGTCAGGGCACATTAGACTGGCGTTGGTTTTACCACTGCCTCTGTTTCCGCACTAGCATTCAAGGAGAGAAAACCCCGGTGTCCTCGTTTCCCCTGTCCAACCAAAGCTAACTTAACTGCATAGCTCCCGCCCCGAGGAGTAACAGAGGAGTGTTAGCTCTGTAATTATTTCACCCTTAAAAACTTCCAATAGCGCATTCTATTATTGACCTATACTGTCACTTTTCTTCGCAGAAATACCCGCCGTGGACCATTCTATTATGTCGTCTGGAGGACCTGGTAAGAGTGGCTCTCGTTTGTGTTTTATTGCTTTTCGAAGCGCACGCTAGAAAGATGGCGAACTTGTACAGCAGGTGCATTGTATGCAGATAACGCTTGCGTCCATCGGTTAGGGCGGGACTGACAAGGAATAATTCGCTGTGAAGCCATGCCTAAGACACTATATAAGAGGCGACTTGGTGGCGACGTCAACGTGTAACTGTTTTCAAGTGAACTTTATTGTTTATCGAGAACACCTCAAAAGTGTAAAATCGCGTAGCATATACACATGCTGAAGACGGCATGAGTGCATCACATTCGTATCGGCTTAGTTTATACGCCGCAGTTCAAGTATCGGGCTTTCAGTACTTTTCAGAAAAGTGACTGAATTTATTTTATCAGTGGCATGGTTTTGTAAGTAGCAGGTGAGTCCCCTTGCATGCGCCCGGCACAACTTGAGTTGAATCGTGTCTGTTCGCCCAGAACAATGCTCGAAATGCAAGACAACCACGAAAAGGATCAACCAGAGGAAGTACTGCAAAAGAGACTTTGGTAAGTAGCACTGCTTCCTCTGTAACCCCGTCCCTTTCCACAACCCCGATTTTTGAGGAACAAAAAAATATTAAAAGACAGCAGGCGCCTTATGTCGTTATTATACTTAAGTTGAGAAAGAAAAGGCGAGAAGTATACACGACAAAATTCCGTTCATTAAAACCGTGATTTCGTTTAATCGTGGTCTTTTTTTTAATCTTTTTAAGCAGCACAGCTTCATACCCTAGATAACACTGCTGCAAGGGCAACGTCATCACGAGACGTAGCTGGAATCCTGATTACGGAGTCTTTGAGCGGCAAAATTTTCTCCACCGTACACAAAGGAATACTCAAACGCTGGAGAATTCTTCGCAGTTTCATCTATGTCGGCGTCTTTCGTATATTCTCTTTGTCACACTGAAAGGATAACAGTTCGCCGCTGAAGGACTTTACATCACCGTTAACAAAATTTATAACCTTCCGGCGGGCGAAAGTGTCTTTGCGGTGTGTCAACCCCCATCCGTCACGCCCAGGAATGAAACAAATACGCATGCGAAGTCTCCAAACCCGCTGTCGCAACTTGGCTACCGGAATTTCGATATAAGTAATTCGAAATCACGCGCTAAGTGAGATTACAAAAAAACTGAAAAGGAGAAACAAATGGCGTAGATACGGAGGGTAGGAAAGAAAAGGAAAAGAATATCGCCCTGGCAGAACTACAACGCCAAAACAAAGTGGCAGCCGGAGAGTTGCCTCTTCCTCATCGGTAACGCAGACTACTGGTTCTTATCGGCAATCTCGCCCGAAAAGATTTCAGGGGAGGGCGCGGGAGGTAGTTTGGCCTGTAATCTGGCGGCGTGTCGGTGCTCTATCAAGGTCCAAGGCCTAGGCTCCAGAGGAAACCGACGCATATGTGTCTGGCGCGAAATCGCGCAGTGTCTGTAGCTCTGGCCAGCTAGGGCGCAGGCATCCCTGCCGAAAGAAAGCCCCCTTTGCGAGAAGCAAGCGTTGGGCCCCTTGCTTGGTCGTCGCTGAAAGCCGCCGCAAAACGGGCAGCTTCGATAACAAGCCCAATAAAACTTCCCCGGCACTCGTGACTCGCGGACCGCACGAGGGCAGGAGATGGGGCAACTCTAAACTCGGGACTCAGCAGCCGCCACCGACACGAAAGCAGGCCTTATCACTTACTTCTTCCTAGCGTCCTGATACCCACTAAGCCCATTGGGTAGCCTTTTATCCCCGCTATGAGCGTTCGTTGATCTCAACGACTTATAAGGGCGGAATTGCGGGACCTGTCTGCCGTTTATGGTGCACCGCCTAAGCCTGTGGCCGTACCGGTGGTGCCGCCAGCCCCACGGTCCTCCCTGCTACTTTTCCTTTCTTTTTTATCGCGTGTTGTACAAGCCCGCGTAACACAAATTCCACAGCAGGTCGTAAATAATAAAGGTATGTCCAGACCACAAGCAGGGCCGCTCGAACGGCCTTGCCACGAGCTTGATGGTTCGCCAGCGGCTGCCAGGAAGCGCGCACGCCAGATAAGTCACCGCCGACTCAGTGCTGCCGCCGGCTGGCCTGCTGGAAACCCCATTCCTCTCATTCAAGGACATGCACGCAGTTAGAGTAAAATTTTCGCGATGATTGTGAATTATTCCCGTGCTAATGTGAGAGTCAAACCATACCTCTTGAAAGAAACTTTTTCGAAGGAGTGTCGATCGATCGATTGTCGGGTTTAACGCGCCGACGCAACGCAGGCGATGAGGCGCGCCGTAGTGGAGGGCTCCGGATTAATTTTGACCACCTGGGGATCTTTAACGTGCGCCGAGATCTAGTACACACGGGCCTTTTTGCTTTTTGCCTCCATCAGAAAAGCGGCCGCCGCGGGCTGGAATCGAACCCGCGACCTTGTGATCAGCAGCGTAACGCCTTAGCCACTGAGCCACGGCGGCGGGTTTTCGAAGAAGTGTATGGGAGGTTCCACTTGCACGCGTCATGGTGCAGGGTATTTAAGGGATGACCTTACAGACATCACTGGCTGTTAATAACGTTACTGGAAACGACGTCGCATTCAATGCGCGTGTCTGAGTGTGCGCGCTTGACTGCTGTCTCGCTCCCGCCCCAGCCATACAGGCCAACGTGCTGTCCCGGGAGACGGTGGGCAGCTGGGTCCGCTTCAACATCCAGGTGGTGGACATCTTCAAGTACGGCCCGTCTAAGGTGCGGCGCGGCAATGACTTCCTCTGGGTGCCCATGGCCGACTTGGCCTGCAAGTGCCCCAAGCTCAGGCTCAAGACCAGCTACCTCATTCTTGGTGAGCCGCAGTTACGTTTTCTTGTGGGTAAACCTGCGCCAAGCCGAACTCAGACATCTCGAAATATTCATTAAGTCAAACATTTTTATCGCTCTTTAAACCCACTGTTCGTAGTCTGATGCCCTCATTACGAAGACCCCGATTTCTTGTAAGCTCTAAGTATTTTTTTTTTTTCAACTAAGAGTAGCCTGGCAAGAATACTGCGAGCGTAACTATGAATGCAACGCAGTTCAGAGAAATTAGTTACTTGAAGTAATTGACGCGGGTACGAATTATTCTAGCCGAGGTAGCACCAACAGCTTCGCTGTTAACCCATTCAGCCCTGGATTTCTTATTACAAGCAAAAAAAAACTTTTTTGTGTTCCCGTAAGTTTTGGACCCTACGAGCTGACAAACGAAAAATTGAGCTTGTGGTGCAAGTAATTAGCGATTAACAGGCCCGACACCTAATTAGGTCGTATAGCAATTACAATTTTAAATTGCAACATAAATAATGTTTCGCTTGTTTTTTCATAATTTTAGAAATCACTAAGCTCACCAAAAACTGTGGTTGATTCCCCTGTCATAGGAATCGGTAAAACACGTGTAGGCGAACGATTCGTCCCCCTCCCATAAGCGAAAAATGTGCAGCGAAATCTGCAGCTGAGCATGATTTGCGGGTCGGCGGCTGTGTTGCGAGTGTGCTGGGCGAGCGACGTCCTGCTGGCGGGTCGCTTCGGCAAAGGTGTACTGGCGTCATTTCCGTGACGGATATGACGTCAGCGAAATCTTGGTGTGTCCCGCTTAAAACACGTTCGTGTTAAAATATAGAACCCAAAAACGAACAACCCTAAGTATAACGTACCTACTCTTTGGTTCTAAAGGTTGCTTCCCCGCAAGAAGACGCTGTATGCAGGGGTGCATCATTTTCAGGCCGCTTGCTTCGTGTACTGGCGTCACTTCCGTGCCGGATATGACGTCACTCAAACGTTTGTGTATCCCGGAATAAAACACTTTCGAGTTAAAATAAAGCTTGTAGTGCAAGCATTTTTAGATGTACAGCCAGGTCGTAAAACTTGTACTTCGGTCTTTGGGGTCACCCCGACGTCAGCCTGGTCTTCACTGCAACGCCATCCTTTTTCTAGCATTCGGCTGTAGAAAAAAAAACGAAGAATGGCGATATCTGTCGCAAGAGGCATCCTTGAAGAACTATTTTCCGGAAAACTAGCTGTTTTGCTTCTGCTCTTGTTGTGCCAGGGGAGTTTGGGGTAGTGTCCTCAATAAAAGACACCAGGGTCGAAAGAGTTAAACTGTAGCAGCAAGCAGCAGGCAACAACGAGAACGACACTGGCACTTACGTCTCGCGGATCACTGGAATTATGCTGCGGATGAGCCGTGATCGGCAGTATTGTGTACCGAATGGGCAATCTTGGCCGGAAAATCACAGGTGACGCGCTCTTTCACCCCGCATCCGCCAAGTTTAATCGAAGAATTATGCACGGAATGAGGTCCAACACTATATGCATTGTGCACATGGTTACTAGCTGATATGTTTTTAAGCACATAGGTGATTAATTACGAGCACATCTCGTGAGATTTTTTTACTGGAAGTGCAAGTTATGACGACCAGGGGTTCATCCAGAATTTCGATTTTTGGGGGGTGTCGAAACCCTGTTGGGGGGGGGGGGGGGGGGTTGGGGGGCAGGGTGCTCGTGGTTGTGGAAGCTTTTTTTTTGGGGGGGGGGGGGGGGGGTGTCGAAAGCCTTCTGGGGGTGTTAGGGAGTGTTGGGGGGTGTATAAATCCCCGATGGCGACGATCGAGCTTCCAGTCATTGTTCTGTGCGTGCATACGCCTCGCGTTGCTCCTCGCAGGCAACGAAGAGATCCACGACGGCCAGCCGGGCCTGACGGCGGACCGGAACAGCATCGTCATCGACTGGAAGGATGAGTGGGGAAGGAGGCTGCGAAAGTTTCAAAGGCGGCAAAGGAAAGGCAGGTGCAAGGATTGAATGTAGCCGGCGGTGCTGAACAGGAGACCGCCGCCAACCAACCCCGTTTTCTGTTGCGCCCCTCTTGAGCGGGACGCGAGGAAGCGCGCGAACGCGTCTTGGGGGCTTTCTTCATTTTCTGACACGCTCTGTTAAGGTGCGCCGTGACGGTCTGGGTGCAAGGATTAATTAGCCATTAAGGGTGCTGGTTCCTTTTTCCCCCCTTTTGACCGGTGTGTTGATGTGGATACAACCGTGCCGCAAAATGTCTGCGTGAGCAACGAGATTCCCTGATAGTTCCTCGCTGTCGTTTAACGTAAGTTTGAGTGAATGTTCATTTTAAACGACGTCGTAATCAGAAACTGCGGCTTCTTGCCGATTCAATGAAACTTTGCAAGGGATTTCAAGCTTTGTTGGAAAGTTAAAGTTAAGTCAATTTTTTGTCGCTTCATGCGAATACATTTTTTTTTGCGGGGAGCCAGAAATTTTGCATTCCAAACCCCACCCCGTTTTTTTTCTCCTGTATATCAAATTCTGGCTAAGTCAGAAGTTTGGTAGAAGCCTTAGGTTACCTAATAGCGGTGGTTACTTCAACATAGCATCAGTCCTACCATTTGTTCGGCGGAAAATTTAAATTTTACTTGTCGTGTCCATATGGCAGTATCAGAACACAGCCGGTATGTTGAAGACCCGAATGATGCTACTCTGGGCAACGCACAAAGCTTTCGCGAACCCCGCTGACAACAGCCAGCTGTCCAAGCCAGGCTTTCTAGCACTCAGGACGCTTCCGAGATAGGAATGGCGCATCTTCAAATGATTTGCAGCAGCTATCTTCTGCTTGGTATGAAGATGAGCTATACGATGCCACGCCCGCGTTTTGCTGGGGTCAAAATCTTAGCCGTAATTAGGCACACATTTGCGTGCTAAATTTACCCAGAAAATCCCCTTCAGCGTCAATTTTTCCCACTTGTCTCTATTGGACGTAATAAGAACACTAACGACCACATTTTTGTGGCGCAGGATGGTTCGCGAATCCTTAAAACTGATTCCCAGATTATTTCTATGTAGCAAGGCCGCAGAACAGAGCACGTTAGTAGGGCGCGACCAGGAGGTACCAGTCGGAACACCTCAAAGTTTCGGTTTTCATCTGACAACTGAAGAGATGCAATTCTTATTTCAAGTGAAAAACTCGTTCTTTTTTTGTTCTTGCAAGCTAGTATAGTCTCACGTTGCTGTACTAGCTCGCACGAAACAGCTTTCTTTTTTCTTTTTTTGCAATAACGACACTCGTTTGTTTTTTGGCGGCAAGCATATCTCAGACTTTCGGCTCTGCGACAAAAAACTTTAAAAGCACTAACTGGTCCTCAAGCCTTTACTCCTCAGTAAAACCTTCTCCCTTAGCTCTTCTGACCCTTCGTGCCACTCATTCTCTCTTTTTGACGGACTCGGCGGCAGAAAATTTTCATGCCGCCTCTGTTATAAGTTTTCTTTGCCGCAATGCATGCACATTGTTCTGGCTTCCACGCACAACACACGATGTTGGCGTCTCCGCACGTTGGCTTCGTCGCACGGCACAAAAGCTCTGCACAAAAGCCGAACTCGCTAATCCAAGCGCATAAATTTAACACGAGAGCAATATATTTGGGCGAAAAATAAATTAAAGGCCTAGAAATATGTGACGCGTCGATATTCTAGCCGTATCCCTACTATCCTTCTCCGCGTGAGAGCAGCGTCATATTTGCCTTTATAGAAGTGGTCCCCAACGTCGAGAAGGAATGCCACTTGCGGAGTTTTTGGTGCTCAAGCTGCCAGAAGCGCAGACAAAACTCTGAATTTTAAAACAGTCTTTCGAACATAAGAAACTGGCGCCATTTTCAAGTGAAAAGTTTCCCAAGAAATAATATGTTAGTAAGGATCTAGTTCGTAAATGGCTGAGCGCGGCACATATATGTTACCAGGACCACTATCAAGAGGTACTTATGCGAGCTTTTAGCATTCCCCACTTCCCCTGAAGTCCTGTTTCCTAAAATCGTTCACTTTATGCTTTGAGGAATTTGAATTTGGTTTCAGGATGGTCACAGTGTTACCACACCCCAATCCCCCTCCCCTTCCTCATTGAACAAATTGCTGAGGGGAGGGGGAATGCGGGAATAGCCAAGCTAGTGTGCATTTGCCGCTCCAAAATTCAAGATTCAGCCTTAGCATTCGAAAAAAAAACCCAAGCTGTGTACTGCATTGAGACTGCAGGCATCAGAGTTATTCAATGCGCTCTACACGTAGTGTGCTCAGATGTTCTCACACATTCAAGCAACCCCTCCAGGGGTTTTCGCTGTTTAAATAAATGTTATAAAAGACCCTTTCCCTCTTTTTTCAAGTACCGCAATTACCGTTAAAAATCCAATTGCATCCAGGCCGTCACGTAAGTCAAAAACGAAAAATAGGGCATGCACCAGGAAAAATGTGATATGTCTCTTGTTTTGTTCACTAACAATCTCTCTTCTCTGGTGTTGCTATTTGGATGTGCTCGCAGGGGGGTTGTCCCTACCGCAGCCTGCAACACAATATCTCACCGGTGGTTGGTTGGGGCTCGGAAGAGAAAAAAAAAAAAGATGGAGGAGAAAAATTATACTTGAGAAAGCAGTGGACGTTGATGCTTGAATGGCCTTCCGACTTCTTGCAGCTACTTTCTTTATTTCGCCATGCAGTCCAGCCTGCCCATCATTTTGCACCTGCATTCCACTTGTTGTTTGTGAAGAATGCCACGTGTACACTCTGGCAAGTGCATAACCCGACTAGTCACGTGAGTTGTATGTGCTCTTTCTGTGGGCCTCCATTCCACACTATATACCCCACACACCCAGCGAAGGCAAGTGGAGAAAAAAAGAGTGGCGCAACGTGCCGCAAATAACATCCCTTTTGTGACACCTCTTCGCACATTCACGAGCTGCGACACATGCGCCGTGATTATTCGTGAATGCATACGTAAAGCTGTACGCAGGTTGTTTGTCATGTGTTGACATGTTTGTGTGTATCGCTGGTGTTCCCGTATACGCTCTTGTGCATATACCAAGTGTGAAATTAAAGGCGAATGTGTCATTTTGACCAGCACTTTGTACCCAAGACTGCACAAGTACTCTGTATTATCGTCTTGTTTTGGTAGTAACGTGACTTTTCATCCCAAAGCTTCGAGGAGTGGACAGGAGACAGGTAGGAAGAGAGAAAGTACGCTAAGTGCGAAACGAGCATATCACTGGAAAGTAAGCACTTCTCGAGGGGAGCTACTCATCGTTGGTCATTTTTCCATGCTGCTTATTTATTGCTGTAGTCATAAAAGAGATATATACCACTTGAACATACTGCACGTTTCATAGCCACTGTTCTGTTCTTCTAACGACTGTGTGATGCATGTGTCTAGTGATCACGTGATGCATGTGTATAACAACTTAAATCTATAACCACTGCTTGTGAAATGTTAACCCCTCCCCAAACAATGCGTGCATTTTTACACACTGACCCAACATACTAGCACTGTATAGTCAACTCAAGTTTGTTTTTCTCATTTTTCTTTGTAAAGAAATTGTACAAAAGTACTTAACTTTATTTCAATACGTGACATATACTACGCCAGCACCAACAAAGCTACTGTTCTAAGCAATACCTTCTCTGTTTCTTTTCTGCTTTCAGAATGGTCTGAAGAAGGCTATGAGGAACCCTCACACTTTACGCAGTGTCTAATGAGCATTTACCACAATGAAACGGTGTCCTTTGACGTAGCAGATGATGACATGTTACCATCCTGATACCCTGTCTTAGCTTGTTTTTTGCACACACTACAGTCACCGGGGACCGCCGCTGAGAGAACTTGGATGTTGTCAAAGTACCGCAGACTACTTAGTCAAGAAGATGTTGTCTGGTTTGTTCCTTCCTTCCACAGGAAAAATGGTTGTGTTGGTGTTTATTAAGATCGTGCAATGCAAACCAATGCTGGAATGCTGTCGTGCCACTAACCGAGCACGACTCGCATTTTGATTTTGCTGTCAGTGTGGTTGTCAGGGAATGGGCACGTAAGGAACTTAATGAAATGTGTGGGCAGACACAGATTTCTTATACATCTTCACCTGCTGCGCTGCGCACACAAAACCATTCGAGAAAAAGTGAAAACACTCTTTTGTGTCTCATGAAGATTAGGCGGCACGAAATAAGGCGATGCTTCCCAACCACCTATTTTACATAGTTTACGCTCTTGGTAATGTAGCAAGCCAGTGACGATGGCAAGACTGCAAAGTGAACAGAGCCTAAACCGCATTAAAAACTTCTGACAGCGACACTGTGAAAGCTGCTCTCCAACCACCGTTTGCTCGCTTGTGAACATTGTTATCAAATTATGTTTGTGTGCCGTTATAGCTCATGATTCAGACAACTCTCTTCAACATTCTGTTTCTGAAATAAAATGCTACCTCACAAATCTAGTTGACAAAATTCTAAAGATTGCTGTCTGGTATGGTTTAAATGATGGTATGGTTTAAACCACTGGTTTTCATGTTTAAAAAAAGGAAAAGAAAGCTTTTAGAGATGCAATTTCACTGGGAATTTGAGCGACACAACTACTTTCTGGGCCAAACAGTTCTTAACCATGTGTGCACTAATGACAATTTGCTGTACAAGATCCTCTAGGATCGAGGTGTTCTCACTCATTACCAGCTCCACCTGAAAATGCTGCATCTGCTGAGTAACTCAGCGTCAACTCTGTCTTGTGCCAAATGCTAAGCCGCCACAACAGCACATGCAACCTGCTTTTCAATGTCATTTCTATGTCATAGCTCATAATAAACAATACCAGTGTTTCATTTTTTTTATGCTGGCCACTATATGTGCAGTGTTGTCATGTTTTTATGTGCACTTGTAGCAACTACTTGACTGCAACTGTGCTTCTTGCACCGGATGTCTGGAATGCTGTAGTTTCTGCCTGCCTTAGTGGAATGTGAAAGTAGGCAGTGCTCTGGTAACATTGAAACTTTCTCAAGAGAAGCTGCCACAGTTTTTCTTTAAGTTTAATCTGTGAAGTTGTAGAGAATATTACACAACAACTGGGAGGGAATATTTGGACAAAGTACCAGAGGGTGACCAATGCAGTTTTTTGTATTCTGGTGTTATGCTATCAAATGCGAGCTGCTTTCCCCACACTGAGCAGCACTAACATTTCCTTTATTAACATCCACAGAACGAAATTCGCATTTCTTTTTTGTGGACGTAGTTAAAAAAATGGTAGCGCTGTAGACTGGTACTTAATAAAGAAAGAAGAATAGAAAAAACAAAACAAGAAAAAAAACTATAAGAAATATGTGAAACAGACTGTACAAAGACACTGATGAAGGTGGCACAGCAAACACACAAGAGGCAAATGAGGGGCTGAACGTTTCTTGCTCATTCACAACTGAGCAGTAACATGAAGCGACAGTGCAAAATTACATTTTCGTCCTGAAGCACGAAGGAAAGATTTCATTTCTAAAGCTGCAGCTTACATTTTTTTCAATAATAAGGATAAGGGTGTCGTGATTGATTTGATTGATTGCAAGGTTTAACGCGCCAACGCAACACCGTAGTGGAGGGCTCCAGATTAATTTTGACCACCTGGGGATCTTTAACGTGCGCCTAAATCTCGTCACACGAGGGGCGTTTTTGCTTTCCGCCCTCCATCAGAAAAACGGCCGCGGTGGCTGGGAATTGAACCCGCGTCCTCGTGCTCAGCAGCACAATGCCTTAGCCGCTGAGCCACCACGACGGGTATAAGGGTGTTGTGGTTTATGCAAGTGAAAGGATGCACATGTTATCTGGAACTGTCCCACCCAAACAGCAACATTTTTGTGCCCTATAGGCCTGCTTCCTAGTGCGATCTCACCAAAATGTAGTGGTGCTGGTGGTGCCTGTAGTTACAATAACGAAAACAGACGAGACAAAGGACAAAATGTAAGAAAAAATTAAAGCCCCTTTCTTAAGAAAAAGATGGTTAAACTGCGAAGATGCTTCCACCGGATAGACATCGCAGTTGGATAGATGCTGGCTTTATGGGAAGCTTTTCTTGAGGAACATTATCATTATCATTGATGATGATGATGTGCCTTCACTTATCGTTGTTTAGCGAAACTCATTGTGTAAGGTTGGCTCTCCTGCAGTGCGTTTTGGCACGACATCGAACGGCATTAGTGAGGCACAGAAAGGTTCACTTTAAAAGCAAATATAACATACAGAAATGACGGTTTGCACCATACGACAGCAGAGTTTTTATTTTGGTGCCACCATAATTGCAGGGATCCCAGGGGAAAATGGCCACAGCCTCCTTCATTATTTATTATTTATAACATTATTTATAAGCATAAGGTACACCTATGGCCAACGGGAAAGACACATAACAGTGCATATCTAACCTTATGTGAGTGTAGGGCGTACGAAGGCCCTGAAAAAATAGAAGCAAGTGAATAAATGATGGCTCCCCTGCCTCTTTTTCATTTTCAGAGGAGTAGCACATGGCTTTTGCAAGTCCTACACTTCCATTAATAAAATAAAGGGCAAATGCATGCAACCACCTGACATACTGACACATGCTATATACCGTAGTACCCTGTAGTACCATTTTGTTGTGATGATTTTTTTCGCGCCGCATTTTTTAACCTCGCTCAGCTGACTGCTGGACAGAGTGGTGTACAAACACTTCGTGGGTGGGCTTTAGAAAGGTCAGTTTGTTTTTGTGCTCCCATGAGAAGTGTGAGAGTAACAAGAAAAGCATGGTACAGCATCTGGCTGACTTGTAGCTAAGCACAAGACTTGAGAGAAGGCATGGCCCATGTTTTTGGGTACTTTAGATTACATTTTAGTTTGAGATCTCCCCTTCCCCACCAAGCATATACGAGCTCTCACTGTGCCAAGGATGTTCTGGCAAAAAGCTTCAGTGAAATATTTCCCCAACACAAAAGCATTGTGGGAACCAAAGCAAGGCATGGCCACCGAACTATATCTGCCAAGAGCTTTCCCTCTGGATTTCAAATAGCTACGCATGTGCTCAGGGATCAACTCCAATTCTGCCTCTGCACATTCACCTTGACATTTCTTTCTATTGCATCAGCAGAGCCCATGCGATGAAAATGAAAGCATATGCTTACAATGTAATTTGACTACAAGAATAGAAGATTTTTCAGACTTCCCTGGAGTTTGCAACTTTTAGCATCACAACATTTGCAAAAATTTGAGGAGTGCTATAATAACCAGTTTTTACATTATCCTGAAACTAGTTAAAAGCACATGTTTGAGGTATAACTGCCCTTTTCTTCAATGCAGCACAACTAACAATTTGTGTTTCAAATACAAGAACCACTATTAGTAAGACTAAGCTGGGACATCAACATTAAAGGGACCCTGCAACACTCTTTGAGCAGTGCAAGTAAACCTGCGCGACGTTTAGATTACACTTCCGGGAATACCTGAGCCAAATATTACACGTGCACGTGAAGCGGTGAGCGCGGAAATCGATGTGAAAGACGCGGAAAAACCAACCGCTCTCTCTTCAGTTGTCCTCATTATGCATGGCCTAAGGGACGTCACATAGGCCACGGCTGCCCGATCGGCTGTCACTGGTCAACTTCGCTGCTAGATTCTCCCATTTCCGTCGTCGTCATCGCAGCGTACGAACCTCTTCTATGCCTGAACCTGTAGGCACAGTTTTGCCGTTTCTTTTGTGTTTTGAGTGCGCTCGGAGTTTGAGTGATGAGCTCAATACATCCCTTTCAACGCGACCACTCGACTACAAACGTTTATTGCTTCAAAAACGCCCCACCAGCCCGAGCGCGCACTTGCGAGCAGGCACCCATGCCTGCTTTTTTGTGGCACCAGACCGGAAATAGGCCCCTCCGCGTTGCGGAGAAAAGGAGAAAACTACCCGGCATGTGATATAGCGAAGGCCGCCGAAGAGAACGCCGCGAGCCGCCCCCCTCTCCGGGAGAGAGCGCGCAGCTTTCGCCGCGTTGCCCGCGGTTGAGTTGAGAGGGAACGATTATGCGCGATTTCTCATCGCGCGTAGTTTCGTTAATTGTGAACGGATTTTCATAATTCTTGCGGGAGGAGATTTCTGGGACAATAGACTTTATCCCAAAATACATTACTAGTAGTCGATGGCAAGTGTTGCAGGGTCCCTTTAATGCATGCTGGCCAGTTACACATTCTCACTGATAAGGCAGTTAGAAACGTTGGCTCCACAATGAGATGGAGATTTCCAAAATGAACTACAGCTTAAGCTGGTACACAACAACGAGCTTTTCCTGCACTGATTACAAAGTCTGCTACAAGTAGTGGATGTGCCTGTTATTAGTTCGTTCAACAAGGAACAAGAAGGCTGGCTTTGCGTATGAAAATAATTTATTTTGCAACTGCGTACACTGAAAAGAAGGCACGCTCTTGCCCAAGCACCTAAACGGGCATGGTATGTGCTTCTTGAAAACCTTGGTTACTTTATGTAAAGTGTTAAAAAAAAAAAGCAACATAGTATACACACGCGCATCTTATATACCTATATATACACACACATACTAAGGGCCTTGCAACACTCTTGGGTCACACATGGTCCTCTCCTGAGGGGGGAAACCCTGCAAAGTGTAAAAGGGCGTTGCACCAAGGGCACCGAGGCATAAAATACCAGAGGAACAAGAAGAAGGACCTTACTTGCACCTCAAGGATGGGCCTAGAACTTCACGGCAGCGATCACAATAATGGCAACCATCAGGAGGACGATCACCACCCAGTACCCTGAGGCAATGTCAAGAAGATGTTCAATCAGTCACACTGACACCAAAACCTTCCTGCCGAAGCATGAAACTTGGCGAATGGAGGAAACTGGCTGGCTATGAAGACTGAACTTCCAGCTGGTTTCACATCAAATTTTTCTTCGTTTGTCTAGAGGTTGCATTCCCTTTGTACAAAGCTGTGGCAATGATTGTTCACTGGTGTAAAATAAAAATTCGTGGATGTCACAACTGTCACACTGACAACTGTCACTGCTGTCAGCATGACAGTGACATGCACCACTAATAATAATAATAATGATAAGAATAACAATACAGAAAAATCTGCAGTGAAAGTGTGTTCTGAGAAACAATCACCAACTAAACAGCAATCATTCGCTGGTCTTACATATGCTTAAATACGACCCCATCTGCAGTGATGTATAACAGCAGATTTCATTCTGATATCAACTTTCAAAAGCTTTTGTTAAAAAAAATGGTAGATTTTCAAAACAGAAAGACAAATAAAGTATTAAATAGACTGCCAGGGCAGGTTATATGTTCCTATATTTAAACCCATGCACAGAAAAAAAAAGGACAAAACAAAGAAGGAAACAAGAACAGCACTAAACTCACTAGCTTTTTTTCTTTTTGTAGTTTTTACATGCATTATTGTAAATACGGCAAGATTTAAACTATAAATTGTGGCAAAGGGGTGAAAGCCCAGTTCTTCAAGACGTGTGGCGCCATCGGGCAGCAGCACGTTTGTCACATTACCATACAAAATAACCGCACAAACTCATACTGACATTCAAGCAAAATTTCAAATTCACTCGTTCTAATTATGTCACAAAGACCTAAGCACTTACAACAGGTTCCAGACTTCTTATCGACTATGGCTACGTTTCTCGTTTCCCTTATAAGGCGATCTCTTGTGCGATCGGTGTGGTCGGCGATATCATCAATGATTTCTGGAAAAAAAAAGAAGGAGGAGGAGGAGGGGGAGCCTTTTCAAGAGCCACGACAACCCTGAGAACAGCGAGACTAGCTCGGGAGTCTATGCCTTGGCACTCAACATTTCTGGCTGACACCAAAGCACAACTTTAGTGCTAATACGAAGAACAAGTCTATCTCATTACGATAAATCGGCTTACCATTGTGAAGGTTGAGCTCTTCATTGAAACCAATGGCCATTTCTTTTTGGCGACCCAGAACGTGAGAAAGACCTTCCAGGCCTTTGTCTTGCTCTAGGATTAAAAGAAAACAACACTGAGAATACAGGCTGGAAAGCATACAACGGAAAAAAAAAAAGGAAGAACAATAATGACCCCAACTCAGGTGCCTCCAAACATCGATGGAACAAGTGGATAACCAGCTGCAAAGGTAAGGCAAGGCTTGCTTGTGAGCTCTACACACACACACACACACGCATGTGCACACACAAAAATACTGCGCTGAAGGCCCCATGCTGCGATTAAAGCTTCTTCACTCATTCTATGTATACATGGCAATAGAAAAACCAACCAAAAATAAACGTGAGTGAGGTCCATGCGTAATAGAGCGAGCAGAATGGCAAGAAAGTGATAAGGCATCAGTGCAACCTTGATGTAGGCACTATCACTTTGTCAGCACAGCAGGCTTTTTTTTTTTTAAAATGCGCCACCTCGATTTTTACCAAATAAAAGCTCGATTTTAACTCCGTAAAAATGTGCCCTAGCCTCCCAACTTTTGCTCAAAAACCCCAATCCATCAATAACTGCATTGGAAGAATACTAAGACGAGAGTGAGCTGCAAGGTACAAATACAACAACATAAGAGGTAAGAACAAACTATCCTCACAAACAAGTTTACTCCACTCTTGCTATTTTCTTGGCCAGCGCAGTCAATTTACATTTACGAGTAAGGCAGGCTTATTTGCTGCTCTGCAATGCCTACGAAAACACTACAGCAGGGGTGAGACAGCTGAATCAGATTTGGGAATAGTTCTTGGAGCAGCGAAATCTCAATTTGGGAGCAGAAGAACCTTTATTTGGAGCAGAAGAACGACATTTATGTCACCTTAGGAGCCTAAAAAATCAATTTTTTGGCAACTAGGGGGGGGAGTGCACTTTGTAATCGGTTTTGAACGTCGATAACACTGAAACAGCCTTTCAATAAAGTTTGCCGTGCCACCAGAGTGTCACAAGGTATGACCTTCACTAGCTTTTTACAAACCATTTTTGAATTTGTGGAACTCGACTGCAAATATCGAATTGAAAAACTAAGCCATCGTATGGCATTTTTATTATCATGTGAATGCCGAAATTATCATTGTCGTAATCCGGGACTTGGCTTTACGCATAAGTGTAGAGCCACGGCAAAAGTAGCACTAAGTGAAGTGACAGTAGTCGTACACCACCAGCCCTCCCATTTCAATCCCCAAGGTGCACGCCCACTACGATCGTAATTTTAGTAACGTTGGTATGTTTAGCCACCTCGCTCTTGGCATTCAATTTCACTTCAAATAGATGAACCATTATTACCAGTGTGCAATAACAGCCCGTCCCGCTATCGGTCACTGCTTGAACATTTTGTGGCGGTGTCGATCGTCCCATTCCTGCCGCTCGCAATTAGCTCTTTGTCAAAGGCAGCAATAACTCAGCGTTCTGTAACACCGAAATGAGTCCGGAATTTCACTTCAAGCACGCACCGCGCCTCACGCTCAAGGCCGAAACACGACGAATTCGCGGGCACCACGTTGTTTTTGATGAACTCCCCTCTTTAGAGTCGCGCAACTTCCCACAACAAATCAAGCGAATAAATGTAAACCCAGCCACCCCCATAACCAAAACCACGGTAGAAATCGGCGAAGAGCACTCCGAATGAACTACGAGCAACTGCTTCGTCCGGCGGCCATGTTTTTCAATCTTCACCTTGCGAAGATGGCAGCGTGCAGTAATGTCGTTCCAGAGATATGGTGCTCAGAAAATTCGCACTGTTTCATGTGCTTGCACAAGTAGTTTGTCACCTCAGTACACAAGTATTTTTTCTACAGGTGCAATGGTTTTCGATGGGAAAACTTAAAAAAAAAAGCTCACAGATTATAACATGTGCCACCCGACATTGGACTTTCGAAAAGACTATCTATCTCGGGGACAATTTTAAGCGTGTTTTTTAATTGAATGATCAATAAATTAAACCTTCACAAACAGCATCACCTTGGGGGTGCTGAAAAATGTCGTCAGTAAGCATTTTGACGGGAGCGTTAAAATCCTTGGCTCTCGGACTGTTTTGGAGCAGTTTGGCGCAATTTTTGCAATTTTGAAGCTTTTGGAGCAGCCTGGCTCAGAAAAACAAATTTGTATCAAAACTGCGCAATATGCGCAGCTATCTCACCCCTGCTACAGAAGCAAGAAAAAACAATCCAAGTAATGTTTAGAACAGGGTCTGCTAAAATAATTAACCGAGAACAGGACCTAGGAGCCCTACAAGCAATCTTCTCTGTCACACGCCCTGAAACCTACAACTGCCCTAATCCTGCCTAAAAAAACTCACTGCTTCTCGAACTTGGTTTTGAACCGGCAAGCTGTTAGCAGTGTCGGAAATAATTTACACAGGCACATCCAGAGGACTCCTATATTGAAGGAGGTGCTTCTAATCAGTGGCAAAAACAGGAAAAAATAAAACCTTAAATATTTCTAGCTACAAAAGTTTGCAATTAGCAGCTGGGAGACAGCTTGTATTTAACGCGTTTTGTCTCTAGCCCCTTAAAAGCAATGCAAAGCTGAAGGGAAATGCGATGCCTGCGAAAGCATACTTCATCTCTGACAACAGCAGCAGCAAACAAGACAGCCAATTAGCACAAAGCTACGAAAACAATGTCAACCAAAAGCAATTTCTTTTTCGATGGGAGAACGCCATCAAGGGGAACTGCCACATATTTTAGCCAAGCAGAAAAATCTAACTGCCAGGCACTATTCTCTGTCAGCTTGTTAGAACGAAAACAGAAATGCAGTGCAAACCTCTAAGCACTCTCTGCTGCTGTTCTCTGATTTCGCCCGCACTAAGATTCTGTGTAGCTTCCGTTTCCTCTGCATTCCAACCACCTTCACTCACAGCCATGTCAGCAAGTTCACCTCCAAGGAGCTCTTTTCTGAAAGCGAAAAAATCTCACTATAGCCGTTTACACCTTCAAAAAACACCAGAGGGCAGTTCGTTAAATGCTTGCTCCAACAAAAAAGGGTGACTTGTTAATGATACATTATAGAGCACTGCACGGGCCTGATTTTAAGGCCCGAGCTTGGCCCGAGCCCGCTTTGTGAAGCCCGAGCTCGACCCGGGCCCGGGAATTCATAAGTGAGCCTAGCCCGGGCCCGGCCCGGACCCGTCGTCTCAAGCCCAGGCCCGGCCCGGGCCCGTAGTCTCAATCCCAGGCCCGGTCCAGGCCCGTCGTATCAAGCCCACGCCCAGCGCGGGCACGGTCTTTTTTTTTTTGAGCCTAGGGAGGGCCCGCATGTGTGTGACCAGGCCTGGTCTTAGACGAGGAAAATTTGTTTATTATATTTGGTCGAGTGTCTTCGTAGCGGGAAATCAGACGGAGCATGTAGTCTGTACAAGCGCGCCCTGAATTGTAACGCAAGAAATAAGGGTTTAAAAGAACACGTAGTTTAGCTCACACCGTCTGCAGTTCATGCCACATGGGCGTAATAATAGCTCGTATTCTTACACGAGAGACACCATCACCTTTGATGACCAGACTCGTGGTTGTTTCGGTAACAAGTTGGTATTAATGAAATTTCTTGCTCTCCATTTGAATCCACGACGATGTGCGTGCGTTCAAATATTTTCCCTGGAGTGGTTGTTAAGGGGAGGCGCTTCTCTAGCACGCGAGTTTGATTTCCAGCCACGGCAGCCGCATTTAGATTGGTTCGACATCTAAAACACACGTACATAGACATAGGTGCACAGCTCCAGGGTGGCTTAATTAATTCCTTCACCGCTAGGGCATTCCTTGTAACCGTATCTTTGATATGTTATACACCAAAATATAAAATCTTGATGCAGTACATGAAATGTCAATAAAGTTACAGTATAGTGAGTATCAGCCCTAGCAAAACACGTTTTTAAAACAATGTGTACAACATTAAGAAGCGCGTAAAAGTATACTCAGAATATTCAATTTTATGCTCTTTTCTACACTTCACGTCGGAACAATTAACAGCCGGGCCTACGAATTCAAGCCCGAGCCCGCCCCAGGCAAGTGGCGTCGAGCCCGAGCCCTGGCCCGGGCCCGCAGCACTGAGCCCGGGCCCGGCCCGGGCCCTCCAATAATCGACTTCGGGCGGCCCGGCCCGGCCCGCGGGCCGGGTCGGGCCCAGTCTTTCGGGCTGGCACGGGCCCATGCAGTGCTCTAATACATTACACAAACCTGGGCCACTGACAGCTCTTGAAATGGTAGCGAAATACATGCTGTTTCTTCTGAAAAGATTTACATATCTTGGGCAAGTTGAAAGGCATCCTGAATTCGCTATAACTGCAGGAAACCATAACTCACTTGAGGACTCAAAGGAGTACCTCACCAGAAATCAGTGAACCACAGTTTGCTTGGGTAATGACTTGTTTATGCTTTGAGAATGATAGCTTTCTTTCCAATCACACTGTACTTTGAATACATGACCCTATAATGATGAACCACTATTCTAAAAAAAGTGGTGCGGGGGGAGGGGGGTAATTCAGGTTTTTAGAATCTAAGCACCTTCTCACTTCGGGCATCGCAATCGTGGAAAACAGGGAGCACTTAGAATCGAGTAAATATGGTAGTTTCAAAATCTGTCTAGCAGCTGCAAAAAGTATGCAAGATGTGGTGGGTTAACTGGACTGAAGGGATCTGTTTGAGGACACCTACTGTTCGGGATTTCCCAGCACTACATTTAAAGCCAAAATATGAAGTATGTAAGTACAACACATATGTACAAGGCCTTTGCAAGTACCTGTGCGTATTAACTGTGGGCTAATGCTGCAATTTCAGAAAGTAAAAGGACAGCATTTAATAGCCTTCACTTCAAGCCTCAACCAGACTAGACCTGAAACACGACGTACACGATGTAGGCTGTGTCTTAGTTATTCAATTATTCAACAAAAGACAGAAATAAAGGCAATACCTGTTAGACAGGTTCCAATTTAAATACGGGCTTAATGCTGTGGATTAACTGGGACCTTTTGAGGCTCTTGATCTGCACTGAAACACCCTAAACATCTTGCACTTATCACAAATACAGCCATCAGGCCCGGGAATGGAACATTACCTGCGACAAAACTTGCAATTGGCAAGGTTGCCGATACATGCAGCAATAAAACATGACCACTGGAACAGTTGTGTTAGTACTGACACAAATTTGAATGCTCATACGGAAAAAAAAATGGGGCGACATGACATGTCACTTTGCTATAAATTGAACGCTGTCAGTGTGAGCATACTACCTTCCAGCTTGTCCAGGGGGTGCCTTGTTGGTAAGTAATGTCTCCAGTTCTCGTCCTTTGTTCAGTAGGGTGTTAACCATGTACTGACGTCGGTCTACTTCCCCTGTAGTGCTGACGAATCACGTCAAGGTAACAGCGCCACAGAATACTGCACAGGTAAAAAAAAAACTTTCTCTTTGGGTGGGGGGCTGGGGGGCAAGGTTGACCCAGAAGCAAGAAAAACAGAAAAACTTCCTTGTTAGGGCGAATTGAAAGGATACATCAGTAGTGAACTGTTGGTCAGCTCGTCTTGAAGCCTCGTTGCATCCGTCATATATTGCCGGATCATTTGACGTATCTTTCCAGTGTTCTAAAATGAAATGCGTTGAAGGCAAGTCAAGTAAAAAGGGCATGCCAAAGAATGTATTTGCACAAGCATGAAGCTGACGGTGCGGAGCCTACATTCAGAGAGGTGCGTTTGTGGTTTTTACAGGTGTACCACCGCCTGAATTCTTGTGAAAAAACTACCTCTAGTAACTTCTCCTTAAAATAAGCAAAAAATTCAAAATCGCGAAAAGCACACAGCAACTTAACGAATTTACACTTGTAGACATTTGATAAAAGTACGCCAAACATTTTTGCCACTACACTAGGTCATGGTTAAAATTCCCATACTCTGGCGCACTAGCCATGGTTGATATGAGGTACCATGTACGCATTACAACGCTAGGCTCTTTTTAGAATAGTCCATACCTGGACGTAGGCTGCCGTTTGCCTGCCGTACTGGTTGCGTTGCATGAGGAGGCCCATGATTTCTCGTCTTTTGGTTTCGCAAGCATCGTGGGCTGTTAGCCTAGGAAAGATCGGATGTTTCTAATAAATGCTAGCAGTATCTAATAGTGCTATTATGTGAATTGTTTAGAGCAAACAGCAAATAATTTAGAGCAACAGCAAATAATGAGGGCTGGACATTTGGAAGTGCCGTCAGACGCATGTGACGTCTTTCGGTTGACAAGATAATCAAGACGTGAAAGATCAGCGCAGCTCACGCCAGTGCGCCGCACTACTAGTGACAACAAGACACACTTGTACGAAAGGAAACATATAATATACACAAGAGTCCAGAATTTATCATTTTTAACGTAAAGCGCACGGAACATAGAGAAGTTTGAGGATAGAGGTAGACACCCACCAGCGATCGGCCCCGCTGAGCGCCATTTTGAGTAAACGATGTCTGAAGTACAGACAAATGAAATGAATCAGCTGACGCTCGGTGAATGTTAGCTAGCGCCTCCATCGTCAGTTTCAGATTTCTAGGTGTAAATGGTGTCTTTGTTTGACCTGCCCTTCAGGAGCCTTTTGGGCGGGTGAGGAGCATCGCTAGGCGGATGTGACGTCACGTTTGCTCGCAGCGTTCCCGCGCGGTATGTTTACATTTTTCCGAGTGCTGCCTACACGGCGTACGTGCCGTAGCGATTCAAGTAGTCGCGTTCGACTTATGCGGTCGACGCAAGAATTCATAAACTGGCGATGGTTGTCGCCCTGTCAGTCGTCGTTCAACAGCTCCAGCGTCTTCTGGCACTACAGCTTTGCAGTTATCTGTGGGCGTTCAACTGTCCACCATCGGCCGACCAGGTGAGTGTTTTTTGGCGGGTTTGCAATCAGTTCGCATATCTCCTACTGCAAAGCTTGCTTTCTGCTCGCGGCCGTTATATTAGCGACGTTTACGAAATTCTTGACGGCGCGTTCTCCCCGTCTTGCATTATTGTCGCTGTTTATGCTGCTCGTTCGCGTCTGTCGGCGATCGCGAGCTGTTGACGGTTTGTTGCACGGCGCGGAAACTCGCTCGCATTGCAAACCCGTCTCGCCCATGACGTTTCCTTGTCTCTTTAATGTGGCGTCATTAACATCACTTGTTTTCCTCAACGCTTTTTCTAGACAACGTGCCTTGTGCTAACCGATCTTAATATTGTAACGAAAATGAACTTGCAGTACGATCTGTTGGTGAAGTTAGGAGCGTGACAGGTCCCTGTTGGCAAGGTTTTCGTGTGTGCGTGTGGTTCGTGAGGGCGTTGTAACACGCTACTTTAGCCTGTTGCGCTCGTTGCTGCATCCAGCACTTTTGCTGCCAGGAGTGCCTGCCAAGGAATGCTTACGTCGGTATGTGTTTTCATCTCATCAATCGGCGTTCAATAACCGATGGAAATTCAGCGGGAACGACCCGGATAACGCAGGGCGGGCAAGAGCACTGCTTGTGTGGTCTTCGCTTTCGTTTGCCATTTTTTTAGTCATCCTAGATTGTTTATTTACTGCTGCCTCACGGTGCTTCATTCCTCATGTTCCATTTATTTCTCTTGCAGCATCTCCTGACTGCAGTCACGGTGCCTCTACCCTGCCTGCAGCACTCATCCTGCCATTCTAGTGGGAACTGCCATTCTAGTGCAGGCCACTTGTCACAACCAAACGGGTTCCCGACTTTTCCTGGCTTCTATTTGATGGTATACTTTAGATCCACCAGTGCGTTCTCACTCCGTGTACATTTCAAGCGAGGGTTTACAGTAACACGGTAGTTGATAGCCTTGAAGACAGCAGCGTGTGTACTAAAAATCAAGTTTAGTTATTTATGCCGATGTCAAAAAACCAACCTGGTCTATGCATCCATTCCAGCCTGAAATTTTCAAATACAAGTCTTTCAGTAGCTAGTGAAACAATGAAGAGGTAGGGATAGCTCATGCACTGCTTAATTACTACCTTCATTTTTTTACTGTTGAAAATTTATGGATGATGCTATATGCACCACCTAGTGAAGTCCCACCAGAAATTGTTATATGCACTACCGATATAGCACAATCTATGAGGTGGGCTGGCGTGACCTTCGTGCAAACAGCACTGTACGTGGTTTCCGTCACGACAAAGTTTGCACTGTAGTCTTGGGCATGTAATGGGTTATGGCTGACCGCAGGGCCGCTTACAGTGCTTTCCAGCTTCCAGTGGAGGCAGGAACATAAATTACGTCGTCAGCCAGGGCACAGTACATGGTGGTAGTCAACATCATAGATATACCGTGCCTCGGATGGCCGCGTCATATATATATATATATATTTAAATTTTACTTTTGAGTTTTGTGTAAGCAAGGATGTATCTAGTGCCCCTATGCTGTCTATCCTTGGTTTTTGTAAACACTAAGTAATATCGCACGGTAGCTTTATTCATAGTAATGAGATTTCTCAGGTGCCAGATTGCTCAGATCTCACATGGTTTCCTATGGCTGCAGGGATGTACAATGTCTTGGGTTCGATTCTTGGCTGCCGGGGCTGCATTGAATTTATAAAGCCAAAAAAAATAACCTTCTGTACACAATGTCTTGGTTTACGCTAAAGATCCTTGAGTGAGAGGTCTACCACACTGCCCTGTGCCTCATAGTGCGAAGTGACCTCAATTTACTCGATTATGATGCAATTACTTAATGCCTTCTCATGTAAACTCTTGAGTGCAAACGGGAGAAGATGCACCTACCTCGCCTTGAGCTGTTAGACTAAGTTGCCTTTTTCGCACGACATCTAAGCTGTGTGAGAAAGCCATACAGGGCTAAGAATGTTGTAAGAAATGCCTCTTACGTGAGGCAGC
Source organism: Haemaphysalis longicornis (assembly GCF_048455015.1). Lineage (NCBI taxonomy): Eukaryota > Metazoa > Arthropoda > Arachnida > Ixodida > Ixodidae > Haemaphysalis > Haemaphysalis longicornis. The sequence goes on along the minus strand of NW_027526295.1, from coordinate 223,564,453 downwards.
TCATACATAATGTTTAAAAAAAGCGTGTCACATTATTTTGCCGTAAGCTCTTTAAACGTTTTACACCCCTCCTACCGCCCTGCTTTTATTGTTAATAAAGGCACTTTGCATATGTAGACACAGGAAAATGAAGCAGAAAGACAAAGATATTTTTTTCAGCTGCACAGTGTCGCAGGCTATGCACCTGACGCAATGCTGCTTGTTCATCACGGTTTGCACTGTGCTTTGAAACAGTTTGTTACTAAGGTCTAAAGATTCACTTGGCTATTTCATGTCAGGAATGATACAAAGGGATCATCTGTGGAAGCAATGCCCATCTTATTCTTGTCCTTTTGTAATTTATGAGAGCTGCTGCAGCCAAGCATTCTATGGTATATTTATGAACTAGAAAATACATGGAAAAGGCAGTCTCTAAGCTGGAGGGAAACTATTGAGTAGCATATGCATTTAGTTTAAATAGTGGCGTGTTGCCCAACTGCTGGGCAACCGCATTAAGTTTATGCCGTGCTTGTGATTTGCTCAAGTATGTGAACTAGTCTTAGGCATTTACGTGTTGATAAAAGAATTCCGTGCTATCTTCATTCATTCACTGCAACTCGTTTGTGCTCATGGGGAGCATTCGGAATATGACCCTTAGCATGATAAAAATCAGAATACGCTTTACTCAGTTGGACTCAAGATATACCTGATCAGGACACGTCTACTCCTGAATGCTTAGATACCTGATCACATAAAAATTGGCCAACTTAACAAGCTGCAGGAAAAGAAGCAGCCCCATTCCTTCACCATAAAATAAAAAGAAGACAAGAAGAAACTATTTTACATTTGCAAAAGGTCCAGGCGAGGCTGTTGTTTCTTACGCTTTCAAGAATACATTAATACTGTTGTTGTTTTACAATATAAAGTGAATTTTCCTTACACTACTTCCTCGACTTCAGTTGTTTTCCTTTCTGGGTGACCTATGAGACCAAAGGTGCAATGTAATTAACAGTATGGTCATGTTGGTTGTAAACATGATAGAAAAGGAGCACAAAAATATGCATGGCAAAACTCAGGACTTTTGTTGTGTTGTTTTTCATTTATAGTTAATTTTGTTTTGTCCTATGGCACAATGCAATTCTCGAAACCAGCTTTCCTCAGAAACCTATTGAGCACAATTTTTCATACTAGGCAACATTACATGCAATGGCTGCACAACACTTTCTGCCTGAATATAAATGTGGCTAAAAAATGTCTTAGTTATTTTGAAGCAGGCAGTTTTCATTGCCAGTCAGACAAAATGGGGCCAGATGCCATCTGTGCAAAACCGCATGTGACCGCACCATGGGAGGAGGAGGACAAACATTTTATTGAGCCTTTAAAGGCCCCTTAGGGGACGTGGTGACCGGCGTACCGGTGTCCGCAGCAGCCCTCGCCGTGACCACCCGCTGGGTAGACAGGTCGGACCTGCCCAGTGCCTCAGCCCAGTGCCCACCGTCTGCTAAGAGAGGATAGGGGTTGTGGGGACAGTTCCAAAGAAGATGGTCCAGTGTTTCCACTGCTCCACAGGCCGTGCAGTTGGTGGAGGGGTAGACGGAAGGATAAATACGGTGCAGGTGGTAGCTACATGGGAGGGTATGGGTTTGCACCAGTCGCCATAGCCGTTCTTCCCTGTTGGATAAATTTGGGTGTGCGGGGGGGAGCTGGCGGCGTGAGAGGCGGTAATGTGCCGTAATGTCTTGGAAGGTCAAGAGACTGTCCCAAGCTGATAGGGCTCCGTAAAAGGGTTCGAGGCTAGGGCCTGCTTGGACGGTGAGCTCTCGAGCGGCCCTATGTGCTGCCTCGTTTCCCCCCACGCCCATGTGGGCCGGAGTCCAGATCAGCTTTATTTGTATGGTAGGAGGATTTTTGAGGAGAATTTTGAGCACCAGGGGCGAGATCATGCCTCTGGCGTAATTTCGAATGGCCGTTTTCGAATCCGAGATGATAGTGATAGGGGGCGGCCTATGTGTAAGGGCTAGCGCGATAGGTGACCGGTAAAAGGTGCAAAGGCTCATGGGTACGTTGTCTGCTCCAGCCACTTCCGGTTCGAGATCTCGCCTGGCCTCCCGTACGCCGGCGGCTTTCACGCGCGTGTGTGCGTGTTGTTTATTTGTCACAGAGTGCTAACCTTTCAGAGAAGCCCCTAGTAGAATTCATTGTTGTTACACATTGAATGTGCGATGCATGAGCGGTTTTTTTTTTTTCAGTGGAAACAGATAAACAACAAGCACAAGCGCACGTGAAAGCCGTCGGCATATGGGAGGCCAGGAGAGCTCTCGAACCGGAAGTAACAGAACTCCGCGGGAGCAGACAATGCACCCATGAGCATTTGCGCTTTTTACCGGTCACTTATTGCCGCCTCTTCCGCCTCAGCGGGTCAGTTGGTGCGGTCTGTTAGGGATTTAAGAGGAGGAGTGTTGGGATGGTTGATTACTACTGCGACAGCGTATGCATCCTGCCATCGATAGCAAGCTGCGTCCACATAAACCGTAGTGGGGTGGACGGGGTATTTCTCTGTAAGTGCTTGTGCTCGTAGTTCCCTACGCTGCTTGTTGAAAACAGGGTGATATTGCGCGGTAAAGGGTGGATAGTGAGGGAGCCATGAATGTCGGCTGGTACCGGGAGCCTGTCATCACAGAGGATAGGGGCTTTAAGGTTAAGAGTAACAAGGAGAGTGTGACCGGTGGGGGTGGATGAGAGCCTATTTAGCTGACCGATAAGGTGGGCTTCAATGAGTTCCTCCGCAGTATTGTAAATGCCGAGTTTCTCGAGTCTGGCAGTGGTAGTGCTCTGAGGGATTTGTAGCGCCGTTTTTTAGGTCTTTCGAATGAGGCAGTTGACTTTAGGGAGTTCGGTACGCGAGGGCAAGAGATACGGGAGGGAGTAAGTGAGAAGGCTGAGCCCAAATGCCTGTATCAGCCGGATACGCTCCGTTTCTTTGAGCCCCTTGTTGCGGGCAGCAATCCTGCGGATGAGGGCGATCGTCTGATTCACCTGAGAATTCAGCTGTGCTAGGTACTTAATGTTTGCGAAATTGCGCTGTATGCAGAGCCCAAGTATTTTCAGGACTTCCACTTGGCGAACATCCCTACCATCAATGCGGACCATAATGGTGGGTGTCTGGGCTGGGTTGCCGGTTGATTTGGCGGGGAGGATTAAAAGCTCAGATTTTTCAGGTGAGCATCCAAGCCCAACTTGCGCGGCGGCGGTAACTAAGTCAGCTCCCTGTTAGAGAACCTCCTCGATTTGAAAGTGGCTGCCTCTGGTGGTCCACAGCGTAATATTATCGGCGTATATGCTGTGGAGTAAGCGAGGGATCGCGGCGAGCTTACTGGGAAGGTGGATTAGGGCAATGTTAAATAGGAGTGGGGATAATACTGCACCTTGAGGCGTGCCAATGGTTGGGAAATGGATAGTGTCGGATTGTAGGTCACCGAGCTGAATAACAGCCGTGCGGTTCGAAAGGAAGTTACGGATATAGTTGTATGTGCGGCGACCCGGAGTGAAAGTGGCAACGTTACACAAAATAGCCTGGTGTGATACGCGATCAAAGCTTTCTAAAGATCAAGTGCCAAAATGGCTCAATTATCTACCTTTGAAGGGGCAGCGATAATTCCGTGTTTTAATTGCAGGAGTACATCTTCGGTTTCCGCACCATGGGAAGTGTTGTCCAGTTTTTTGCAAATCGCTTGTTAGCCCTACGGGAACCGCAGCACGTGTAGTGACTGCCATAATCTTTGTCTCAGCCCTATAAATTGACGTGAACCTTTTTCCTCCTTACTTAAAACAGATTTCCTTTTTTGTTGTTTGATCCTGTTTACAGCAAGCCCTTTTTTGTAGAGAAAAGGAACTGCCACCTGAAGAAAACCACCTCTGCTTCAAAAATGCACTGATCAAGATTAGTATCATACTACAATGAGAACATATAAATGTTAAAATGTAAAAAATTAGCCATATACACAAATAACTAATGAAGTGTGCCACTGCACAAATTGGTTTTCAATACATAAACAAAGGAGTGCTTCAAAGAGAAAGGTCAAGAAAAAGGGCAGGGGTGTTTTCTGGTCTGTTTCACTACAACCTAAAATGATGCTTTGGCTCTCGGTAAGATTAAGTACACTATTTATATGGTACTAGGAAGTGTCCAAGCAGCATTTCTGACTCGCCCCGTCTTTCTACGAGCATTACTGACAGTTTCTCTCTTGTTGATCGAAGAAAGGAGTGAAATGCGCTGAAAGCATCAAATCTGCATTCGCACCGTTCAGTTGCATGGTCTGGCTCATTAACAAGGAACCACACGACAAACAGACGTGCTCACACGTCAGCTCAGAGTTGCGTATCGAGAAATTCTGGGCGAGCTAGAGAAGCTTGCCAGGTCTTGCACTTAAACATCAGTAAAGCATGCATTATGCGACAAACCAACGACGACAGAAATAGCTACCTTCATACTGGGCAAGTGTTCGAACCACTGTGGCGTGTTAACGCCGCGATCAGAAAGTTGCCACGCCAGTTTGACAGCCCTGGCGCGAATCGTGTGTGTCAGTGCGGCCCACAATTGAAGACTTCCGCGTTATTACTGTGATTTGTGGCAGCCAGATTGGTGGGATCGACCCATGGATGATCGGTCAGAAGCAGTGACAAGCAGCCATTTTGACCCTCCGAACGCTTGAAAGTACGTGTAAACATATAAAAAAGTGTTTCTGACTGCAGCTAGATAATGCTATATCGGTGGTGGGTATAGCACTTCATAGGTTGTATTCACTGGTGTGGCCCACAAGTGGGCGACCCTGTGTGTGCGCCGCCATGTATGTGCCGCAGCGTCTGTGATACGTCGGACTCCATGAGATTGCGGTAATGGACCTTTTTCTATTAGCAATCTGCACATGCGCGGGCTGGTAATCCGCCATTCTGGACAGTCGTCTCGGGCAAAACAAACAAAAGGGTGCCCCCTCCACTTGTTGCTGGGGTAGCAGCTATGCTTTCTAGTGATGCACGTTTTTATTTCTTCTTTTTCGACAGCATGTGGTGAGCTGTGCGTGCACACAAAGGATTTCAAAGGAAAGGGGTGAAGACTTGAGGTTGACCACGGTACGAGCACATGGCTACCAGCAAGGGGGTGAGCGGTGCAAGCATGGCACAACTCGGGAAATGGCATCACGTGCACTGGCTTCATTTAATATAAATATAGAATATAACTATAAATTGGCGTGTGCATAAAGCATTTCTTCGAAGGCAATATTTGGTTTTGGTTTTCAACTGTGCATTAAACGACACTTGTGTCAACATCGGTAGTCGCAGGCGACTGCAGCGTTGCCTCTGGCATGCCGTGTCACTTTCGTTCATAGCCGCAGTTTCATTCTACAGTGATGCAAAGTTCTTGAGGGCAAGGAGAGCACCACCACGTAATTTGAGTGCAATTAATAGGTCTTCTCTTAATACTGAGGCCAACAATCAGGCTGAAGTGGTGCAGACGATATGCACCGAGGTTTTCTTTTTTTCTGCGAGGTGTGGGCACAATGCGCAGGCACAGACGTGGTGGTTTCCAGTGTTGTCGGGTGAAGAAATCTCCCTCTGAAATTTTCAGTGAATACCATCTATTGGGTTGCAGTCCAGTATTTCTGAAAGGTTCACTGCTATTGTGACAAATTTTTTAGAGCAGTCATGGTCGCTAAGATGGTAGTCATGAGAAGCTGAATCACTGTTCCAGAGGAGGCTGGAACAACCGCGCTATTGCTCCGCTTGTTCCCAGGCTTGGGTTGCGACATCAGTGTCCTGACAGCACCACACCTAGCTTGCTCATCCCAGAGCTTGCAGTCTCCTCCTGATGCATTTTTCTTGCTCTTTGCTCCGCCTCCTTTCCATCTTGAGGTTCGTGCTTAAATACTCTCATCATGTCTTTGCAGCACCTGCTGACTGGGCTCTAGCCTGTGCCTGCTGGTGAAGAGAAGTTTGCTGTGAGACGAGGGTCTTGACGAGCACGTAACGTCTTGACGAGCACGTAACGTCTTGACGAGCACGTAACTCCTGTTGTTAAAGTGAAGCTTTCAGGGCCTCACTGATTGCATTCAATGTGGCTACATAATGCACTGCAGGAAAGCTAACTTTACACAGTGAGTTTCACAAAGCGATGAGGATGATAAGCGAAAGCACATGCACCTCAAGAAAAAACGCTTTCCATGGTCATAATGGAACCAGTGTCCCTTGCATTATGAAACCATTGTCTGTCAGACTGCGCCCTTCTGATACGGTCGAAGCAGTTTAGATTTTGGACTTTGACTCAAGTCGCAAGAGAGAGAGTGAGAATAAACTTTAATTAAATGCGCAAAATGCTTCAGAGAGGTGTCCTCATTCCAGGATGCCTTGAGCTCAAGCCGCGTTGACAGTCCTTTTGATCAGGCACAGCTGACCTTCGAGGCTGGAGCTGGCCAGAAAGCCAGAACTGTGCACAAATCAAGGACTGACTGCCATAAGACTAACATTATCATTATATATGGTCTGTAGCAGAAGTTACAGCCATGTGAAGTTTGGGCCTAGAAAATGGGAACCAGGAAAACTGGTGGTGCCGTCCAGGCCCAAACTTCAAACAGCTGTCACTTCTGCTACAGACCATATATAATGATAATGTTAGTCTTATGGCAGTCAGTCCTTGATTTGTGCACAGTTCACCGGTACCTTGTTCAGCTGCGCCCCTCCAGCAGTTTTTTTATAAAGGCTGTCAAAAAATCAAACATAAAAGCCAAATAAAGTTGAATGTAGTTGTTTTACACAGAAACAAACTTCATATCTACAATTTCAATGAAAAACCACATGCATCACCCAATTTTTATCGTCCTAACTGTAAAAACCATGTTTTTTTTGTTTAAGGGTGCCCACTTAGAAAAAAAGAATTTGAGTTTTTTGGTAGACAGCCCGGTAAAAGACCTCCCAAAAGCAAAGATTGTGGTGTGTTTCCACCATACTACTCTAGGGTGCTGGTGGCAACTGCCCTGGATGAACTGCTTTTAAACTTTATTTCAGGAAATGAGTGAAGATCAATCCCCTTTTACGGTGGGGTGCTACATGAATGGTTCATTTTTAGCCACTAGATTCAAATGTCATGTCTTCATCCTCTCTCTAAGGGGTTTTGGCACTTCCCCTTAAGGGTGATTGACCTTGACTTGTGACAGCCACGCAGCACTTTTTTCATTTGTAACATCATGGCAATTCGCAGTCCCACTTCCAGTTTGTTTCCTCCTACTGTGTACTGTGGAGTACAGGCTACTGGGTGGTAGTAGTGTCGCCAGCAAGCAGTCCTCTAGCTCCCACGTTGCTGTTCATCTATACCATCCAGCCACATGCCTGGTTGATAAGAAAGTACAGTGGCTACTAAGACTCCCAACCCTTAATTTTGTCCATTTGCCGTATTCTTCGTCTCTGTTCAGCTGCGTGGGAAGGTTCAGCCGCAGCTGCTGTGCTCTTCTATTGCTCAGTCTCCTATCCAGAGAGTTCCTCTCCACAGTTATGTGCAAATCTGTGGTTGTCACTTTCATCATTGCTCTCTGTTACTTGTTCTGTCATGTGTTCATTAGTTGCTGTAATTGCAAGGAAAAAAAACGTGCACGCTTTTGTCTTACGGCAATAATGGCTTTTTTTTTTAACGTTTATTAAAATGTAAAAAAAACACCCGGGGGCCTCTTGCTAGTGCATCAGGCCCCCTTAGAAGTAGCGATTAGTTAAAGTTCACGACGGGTATGGGTGGGAAATAGCAAGGGAAAAATAGTGGGTCGGTATATGAAATGCAGGAGTGTGTCCCACACTGCCTCCGCTAAATTAGGTGGGTAGGAGGGACGCAAGAGATCATTTAAGGAATTTGGTTGCAAGTTAGTGGGAAGGGTGTCTAGGAGAAATTGTCTTTCAGTTTAACTCAGTTTTCTCACGAGGGATTCCTTGCTTGATTGTCATCTGAGCTTGGACGTTGCCTGTTTGAGCTATCACTTACTTGCATGCTGTTTGGACTTTTGATCGCAGTGGCTTTGAAACTTCGCCACTTGATTTTGCTCGACGAAAGCTTCGCGTTCAAACTGTCGTCGTCATTAGAATGTGAGGTGCACCATTTTTGTCTAATTTTGCATCTCGATGCACCGCTATCCAGATTCAAACTACTTCGACCATGTTGCAATGGTGTCACGGAATAGATGTTGGTTTCACACCGCGAGGGTCCTGATTTGTTTCTGACTGCAGGAAGCGTTTTTTTTTCTGCACTTCTTTACCCACGATCATTATCATTGTCAGAGAAAGTTGGCTTTTCTGCAATGCCTTTTTGGCATGGCATATTCCACTGGTGAGACATAGAAAGTTTTGCTTTAAAATCAGGGTCTTCAAGCACTTTTGGTCCAGTGAGTAGCAATGTGCACGTATTTGTAACCATACAATACTGAGTTAGCACCCTTCGATCCTTCCTGTCTTGTGCCAGCAGTCTCGTCATCCAACACATGAAAGTGCCCTCGACTTTTGCCCGCACTTTTCACTTATGCCTGACCCAATAACTTTTGTTGATTTCCAGTGTTGCGCATGTCACATTTTCATTCAGGGTCACCTTGGGGCAGATAAGCGCCTGCTTGTATTTTTATCAAGTGGTTTTAGCCATGGAGCATGCTTCGCACTCTTGTGTGAGCAGCATTATGGTGCCTTGTTGCTTGTCCAGCAAGTGATGTGATGCCATGTCAATAAACATTCTTCAGTATTTGTGATGACTTTGGTGTTTTCTTGGCTTCACTTTCTAATAGTGAGAGTTGCTATCCATCAAGAAGCATACACTTACAAATGCTAGGTATTCTTATTTTTTTCTTAGGAAGACATTTACAAAGTTTCGTTGGCAACACAGCATAACATCAAAACAAATAAAACCAACTAAAATGGCAAATGTGGCATATTTTTAAAATTAATAAACTGTGGAAAAACAACACAGCACGAGAGAGAGAGCACGAAAAGTGACAGCACTGCGTGTTTGTACCATTCTGTTGTTTTCGTGCTAAATATTTTCAAATAAATAAATATGCAAGGAATGCAGTTGAAGTAGGGTAACTTTTTATTTGAGCTTGTCTCTTGGACATACAAGTACATTTCTTGAATCGATTGCTGGATGCAATTTTCGATATTAGGCAAGCACTAGATTCTCGAATGGACACAACAGACGTTTGTTCAATTCTTATTTGCAATTGCATTGTGCAGTTTAACCCGTACAAAACATTTCGCCAAAGTCCAAAGCATTGGTTAAGGTAGAACCAAAAAAATGCCTGTGTGCCAAGATTTCGAAGCATGTCAAAGATTTATAGGTGGCCTGACTTAACCTATAGCCCTACACTGCAATTACCCTTCATAGCTGGCCCAAGTTATGCTGAGCTTTTCCTCGTGAAACCTAAAAAGTTGAATTTTGATGTTTACAGCTACGCTGTGCAATGTATAAGCCTAGCATAATTTACTCTTCAGTATTTTTACTCTATCCAGGTTTTATGTTTATTACACCACAATAAAAGTTTGCAGCCAGTGTTGAATTGACGAGCGTCAACCAATTCAGGTTGAAAGCACAAAATGCTCTAACAGAAATCGCAGTCTTCACATGTGATCAAATACGTAGTTCTTTAACACTAAACAAGGCTACTGCAGAATGCTAGGAGCGTAAAATATACTCGATGAGGTGCAGTTGGCCAGTGTGTAATTTAAGCAGCATTTTTTTAAGACAAACGGGAATTGGTGAAACAGCCATGAGCTTCTGACAGCAGCTATCATCGTGACTGGCCAATTCACCTGAGTGGGGATGTTACGGCTATGTGCTGGCCTAATGAATTGCCAAGAAATTTAAAACTTATTGTATGTCGGGTTGCTTGTACCTGTGGACTTTTTTCAGTTTAAGGTCATAATGCGCTCCCTGGGTCCACCTTTAGTCAGCTAGACCCACTGAGCTATAGTGGTGTCAAGGATGTGGTGCTGGACTTGCACTAGGGATGTCCTGGGTTTGATTCCCATGTGGTTTGAACTCTCCCCAAAGGTTTGAACTCAATCCACTCTTTGCTCTCTTTGCACTGCCGGCCGGTTTAGGAGCTGTTGTGCTAGTACAGCGGATAGTGGCTTCTTAGTCAATGGGCCACTTATTGCTTTCGCGTTGATAAGGTAGAGTTTTCAAGATTGTGTGTTACGGTCGGTTACACTTGCCACATTTAGGGTGCTTAAATCCGACCATGTGCAAATTGCAGGCCTGTGATAAATGAGTACAGGTGATTATCTAGATGCATAAAACTGCGCCTACTGTCAAGGCATGCCGTGAATTTGTTGGTGGAATGGACATTTACAAACATGTATTCGCATGATTTCCACTGCAGCATAAAAAATTGAGGTAAAAAAGGTGCATAAAAGGTGCATTGTAATTTTGCAGCTCCCAAGTAGTACACTATATAAGACCAGCACTGCTTCCCCTCGTGGTTTTGGGCGGCTCACAGCAAAGTCCACTAAGCATCAGAATCAGCTAGTGCTTGATGTAGTTGCTACATCTATTCCCTTTGAAACGCAAGCTGCTGGACACCAGATTTCCCTACACTAATAACATTAGAATTGGGTTAGAAAAGTGAAATGAACTGGAAAGCTGTGGGTGAAAAGTATGATCAACATGACAATTCCAACAGGGACAAGACCACCCTGTTTTGGGAGCTTTACCCCAAAAGACCAAGGCACTTGGCAACGAAAGGAGCCCCAGCTGAAAACAGAGCAAGGCCTCATGGCTTGTGGAGGGTGCTTCTCGTGGTAGAATATAACTGCCTGTCATCATGCGATTTCGACTGCCCAAGAGTCTTCACCACCACTGTGGTGACATTGAAGGAAGGTGACAGGAAAGTGTCCGCAAAGTCGCACATCAAGGCTACTATTCCTGTTGACACTGGACAGATAAGAGCCAAAATTACAACTAAACTAGTTTTCTGCACAAGAAAGAGCTCACTTTCTTGTTTTGCCAAAGCTAATAACATGCCCTTAAATAATCCATGCATGACATATGTTCATCACAGATGGGTTTGGGTGCACCAAATTATTTGTTATACGGAACCTTTTTTCCCCGCTGCGAACTCGCAGGAAGCAGTTTTATTTCGTGTAAGGCATTTCTAAGAGCAACGCAATCACTTTGTTCTCTGTCTACTTTACTCATACTATCAATTCGTAAATTTATACCAGCAAATAGAAAACAAACAGAAAGAAGAACACAATTTAGCGCACGAGATATCCCCAGCTGTCCATTGCTTTGACACTCGCTGAAAGATTTGTAATGGTCAAGCTGGCATAGATCTGTAGATCGTTTGGTTTTGTTTTCACTGGCATTTCCAGTACACACGCTGCTGTCTTCATGGTTATCCACTGCTGTGTTAGTGTAAACACTCGCTTTAAATGTATGCAGAGAGAGAACGCAGCAGTGTATCTGAAGTATACCATCAATTATAAGCCAGGCAAGGGCGGGAACCCGTTAGGTCGTGACAAGTGGCCTGCGAACATCAGTTCCCACTAGAATGGCAGGATGAGTGTTGCACGCAGGCTAGGGGCACCGTGACTGCAGTCAGGAGATGCTGCAAGAGAAAAATGAAACGTGAAGAATCAAACAACGTTCACGCAACAGTAAATAATCTACGACGACTGAAAAGAAGGGCAAACGACAGAGAAGACCACACAAGCACTGCCCCTGCCCTGCGTTGTTATCGGGGTCGTTCCGCCTGCATTTGCATCAGTTATAGAACGCTGAGTGGTTCACTATTAAATATGAAAACACATAACGAAGTAACCATCCCTTGGCAGGCACTCCTGGCAAGCAAGAGTACTAGATGCAGGAAAGAGGTGCAAGAGGCCAAAGCAGCGTGTTACAACGCCCTCACGAACCACACGCGCACACGAAAACCTTGCCAACAGCGTTCTGTCACGCTCTAACTTCACGTATAGATCGCACAGCAAGTTCATTTTCGTTACAACATTAAGATAGGTTAGCACAAGGATAACAAGCGATGCTAATGACGCCACATTGAAGAAGAGACAAAGAAGCGCCACGGGCGAGACGGGTTTCCGCGCCGTGCAACAAACCGCCAACAGCTTGCGATCGCCGACAGACGCGAACAGAGCAGCATAAACAGCAACAATAATGCAAGACGGTGAGAACGCGCCGTTAACAATTTCGTAAACGTCGCTAATATAACTGCCGCGAGCAGAAAGCAAGCTTTGCAGTAGGAGATATGCGAACTGATTGCAAACCCGCCAAAAAACACTCACCTGGTCGGCCGATGGTGGACAGTTGAACGCCCACAGATAACTGCAAAGCTGTAGTGCCAGAAGACGCTGGAGCTGTTGAACGACGACTGACAGGGCGACAACCATCGCCAGTTTATGAATTCTTGCGTCGACCGCATAAGTCGAACGCGACTACTTTTGAATCGCTACGGCACGTACGCCGTGTAGGCAGCACTCGGAAAAATGTAAACATACCGCGCGGGAACGCTGCGAGCAAACGTGACGTCACATCCGCCTAGCGATGCTCCTCACCCGCCCAAGAGGTTGGTTAATTCCTCTCCTGAAGGGCAGGTCTTTGTTCTGGCGGCGTGCTCAAAAAATGCAGGACGCACTAACGAAGCTGGCGGAGGCATTACGCAAGGTGAATGGCTGTTCATTCGTTATCTCTGTGGCGGCTAACAGCAACGCAAGCTTAAAGATCATATAGTTAAAGACATAACCTGTACATGACGTCACCGCAGCCCTTTCTCAGCGCACCCCAAAATAAGACCAATAAGACTTGGATAGAGAGAGAGAGAAGAAGGAAATGCAGAGAGGTTTGCCAACGTGCGTACGTCGACATGCTACTCTGCAGGAAGGGGAATGGGGAAAAAATAGTTGATTAGTAAAAAGAGTCGTAGAGGAAAGGATAAAAAAGATAGGGAGAGCTGTAGCGAGGACTGTCCGCATAAAGGGGCCATAGTGCCGCAACGCCAATATCTTCAAGATAGCCAAATAACGCGTCCAGGACTTTCTTTCCCCGGCATGAATGAATGCGCGGGTTGGCCTAGATCTCGCATCTACCCTCCCCCCCTCCCCCCCCCTGCATCTATATATGAGCTTGAAATGTGTACGCTTGGAAGCGATTGTGGGACGTAAAAGTATTGAGAGATAATATGCAGTACCTCAAGATAATTATAAATTATAAAAAAAGAATTCTCAGCCATGGTGCTCATGTCCGTGAGTTGTCCTGAGGAATGCAGTCGAACACTATTTGCGGTCTATCAAGAAATTGATGGACAAGTGACTAAAAATTGACAAAATTTTTTATTACGTATTGCTACCAAAATCTCCTGTCAACAAAAATGTTTACTGTTTTTATTCATATTCTCGGAATATTCCTCAGTAGTTATGCGAATGTCTTTAGCCTTCATGGGTGGTCTCGACATTTCTCACTGCCTATGTCAAAATTAATATTGGTGACCTTACTTGGTACGTGTAATTATTAAGTGTCATAGTTTTTCGAGAGTCCATGCATAATTGATAAAGCTGAAATAGCGGTATCCGAAGACTGTTATTGTAGCATACTATTGATAATACTGTAGATACTCTTCTATATCAATAGTAATGTGGCAGCGCCCCAGCACCTTTCAATCTTCTTCAAATGGACACACTACATGATCGGCTCAGCCACTGCCAATCAGGACTGGCCATGCATTGCCAACCGTGAGTGAGGCAGTAAATGGGGTCTCCAGCTTTGGTGCGAGGCACGGGAGCATGCAGGTGTGTCAAATTTCCTTTTTCCTTTGTCATCATGACAATTCTTACCTACGGCATTCAGCACATCAAGGAATCCCACAGCATTCTGAACGACGCCTTCATCATACTTCAGTTTCAATCTGCATGAGCTGGCTCAATTTCAATGGGACGACGATGAGCTACACACACTGTGTTCTTCGAAGAATTTCACTCTTCACCCCCAGGGCGTCTTTTTTTCCCCCGACTCAGGAACTCTCACAGTTTGTGATGTGACCCAGTCTCAGGCCACAGATTAACTTTTCCTCCCTGCTTCTCTCAGGCCTGTTGCCTCTCGCACTATGCACCACCTCTCTCATCTTGGATTTTGTGAGTTCAGCATTTAGTTGCCAAGAGATGTGTTTGGCCAGGCATGAATACTAATGTGTACACCCAGGCCAACTCTTGCCCCACGTGCCAGCAATGCAAGGTCTCCTGGCATACCACGTCACCTTTGGCCACTTTCTCCTTGCCAGACTCCAGCTTCTTCACAGTTTACCTGGACATGGTTGGCCCACTGCCGCCGTCCAAGAGCTATCGCTACATCCCAACTATCGTTGACCATTCCCCCTTTTTGCCGGATGCTGTTCCAGTTAACAACATCACTGCCGAGACTACCGTTTCTTCACTAATGTCCTCTTAAATTGCCCATTTTGGTGTGCCAGCCGAGGTTATTGCAGATCGTGAATGCCAGTTTGAGTCCACACTTTTTCATGACTTGACATGCCTGCACGGTGTCACTCACCTAAAAACAATGTGCCATTTTCAAGCTCGTTGCATGGCAGAGTGGTTGCATTGTCAGTTAAAGTGCTCACTGACAGCTCATGAAACACCTGAGCAAATAGACTCATTTTCTCCTTGTGCTGCTCTGGTTGCATGCCTTCATAGTTTGGATATTCCAAATATTGTAATTACAAAGTCAGTAACAGATTGGGTGCTGGAATCTAGAATGATGCTTCACAACAAATTGACGTTTTTATTAAAGGATGAAGCTGGTGTAGACATACTAAATGACAACCTGACTACAAAAATCACTAAATCAGCTGTAGCTGCAAGAGGAAAACAACCTAAAAAGAAATGGTAAACTATCTCAGAATATCAAGGAAGCTATTGTCAGTTAGTGTAAGGAATAAAGGAGTAAATCAAATGGGCAGAAGCAGGGTTAGCAGCATCTGTGCCTATGCCATGACAAATATTGAAGGAACATTAAAAGCAGGAAGGAACTTGAGGAGACTATTGTAGGCACTATATGTCTTATGCACAGTACATGTCCCAAAGTTGAGCAAATCATTCTCCCTAGGTCTGGTCAGGTCTGCTTAAACTCTCTGTAAACATGGCTGAATTTTCATTATTCCGATACTCTGATGCCTTTCAGCTTTTGCAGCAAGAGCCTTGAATGGATGGCACATGGGATTTACATGTAACAAGTCTATAAAACAAGGCCACGCATGTGCAGTGTTTTTGCCTGGAAAGCCAAACGTGAATTGTGCAAAAAATCCCAACTACTCACCTGAACCTTCCGTACACATAGTAGTGCTGCTTACTACTGCGTAGCAGTGGAGTGGGCCCAGCATAACTTTTTTTAAAATGTCTGCCTTACTGTATAGCTTCAATTTTTACGGGTGTTTCCTTGAGTCAAAGGCACGCATCTCTTTTTCGCACACAATTTATTTACAACCACAGTTTTCAACAACACATGTTGTAGCTGCTGAAACGCACTTGAACATCAAACATACTGCATTGCTGCCGCTTGAGCCCACGATGTGTCAAAAGTATGAGTCAAATAGGATTGGTAGTGGAACGTCTTCACAGACGCTGCACCGCCCCATGATGAAAGTAAAAAAAAAAAAACGGATGAAAATCTCTCATTCTTGCATAAGTTGATGTAAAATGCCCTACATGCTATTCACTTTTCCGAGCAGAGTGTAGTGTTGTTGTACTCAAACATATAGGCAATTTATAAAAAATTTGCCGTCACGGCTGTTGCATTGGCTCAAAACTTAGTTGCCTCGCAATTCCAGTGGCACAGCTCGGTTGTGGGCACTGTATCAGGCTGGTGCACGTTGACTGTAGACAGTTCGTCACAGATGAGACCATCCTTGTCGGTCACGACCGCTGTGCTGGGCAGTGGCAGCGGCATTTCTTGCTCGAGTTGCAGCACTGATGCATCGGATTGCTGTCGAGCGAAGTTAACGAAAACCTGCGAGAAGTTGGCGTAACTGTGAGAACTTGCCATGGTTACCACTCAACATATGGGGCAGAGTTACAAAAAGTTCCAAATTGCAGTGCTGTCGGCAAAAAAGGTTTAGACATTTATTGTACAGTAGTCAAAACACTTGTCTATAACTCATTGCACTTCTACCATTCTGCTGCCTTGGTGTAAAGTAATTCAGAGCAAACTACCGCATCACTCTGAAGGCTAAGTGGAGTGCGCCAGTCCACGTTTGGTTCAGCACTCTAGCTGAAGTGGAATGCTCTGTTGCAGATGGGTTGTGTTGACCACTGCACAAGTCGCTATCTAAAAAAATATGTTTTCTCATGGAGTGAGTGCAGTGCAAGGCGTTGCCTGTTTTCACTGGATGCAGTACCACATAGAGGCTTTCCGCAAGCAATACTTTTCCATTTTCTTTCCTGGAACCCCTCTTACCATAAATATAATGCCTGCTTAGCGGGTAAAAAGACGCTGTGTATAGTTAGTACATTTATATTGATGTAGTCCCTGCAAGGCATTAATTACCTTAAATGAAAATGATCAGAACAAGTGAAGAAAATGGGCAGGTTAGGAGCTGATTCCATGCACACAGAACAGGGACAAGTACTCTTGCATACATCCTTTGGCACTCTTATAATGGCTCTCCTGCCTAATATAGGCGAGAAGCTACTTTTACTGAACATATTAGCTAATGTTATAGTCTGCTAGAGTTCCAGAAGGGTCCTTACCTGGTCCAGTGTGGTCTGGGACACTGAAAAGTCTAGGATGCCCAACTCGGTGGCATTTGTCTCAAGGAACTTGAATACAGAAGAGAGCGAAGTCTGCTTTGAAGGCAGACTGAACTCTACAATGTTGTAGTGGTGAGCCTGAAAAATAGAGAAAACAGCGCATAGTGAACACCTGGAGACCCCAGATATATAACCTTTTTCATGTTAGTAGACTTGCAGCTTAGCCAGGCACCATGTCTGGTGTTGTGTGCTGTGGTTTGTGTACTTCCTGTGGAATTTGCGCTACAAGAAAATACACACTGCTATACGCATCGCTGCTGACTGACCGCCTGTATCGTGTGATGCACCCACTTCAAATAATGGAAGCGAGGACAGGCAGCCTAGTAGAGTAAATAACAGTGAGCATGCAGGCGAATGGGCTGCAGAGGTCGTACCTTATACGGAGGAATTTGGAGAGAATCAATGGGTGTACAGGTAGGGGACGCAATTGCAAATAGCAGAGTCAAGCTACAACTATACCTGGTTATGAGTGCACTAAGATGCATCCAGGTGCAAGAACACCATGGCTGCTAGTTGTGCTGCAGAGTGGAAACTCTGCAGCGCAACTAGCAGCCATGGTGTTCTGACTAGCAGCCATGGTGCACAACTAGCAGCCATGGTTTATTTTTGACAACTGCAGCACAACTAGCAACCCCCTGGGGCCCCCCCTTGAGTATGCATTGTTGCTGGAAATGCAAGCCACACATCGACTTGTACCTTGAGGGACGCTGCCGGGAAATGTGTGGCGATAAACTTTATCATTCTCTTCCAGTCTTGAGCGTCTTCTGCCATCCGTATCGTGACAGTAAATCCTGCTCCAAACCTGTGGGGGAAAAATGGGTTTACTGTAAAATGATGTTTGCGAAAGAGAGAGAGAGAGAGAGAGAGAGAGAGAGAGAGAGAGAGAGAGAGAGAGAGAGAGAGAGAGAGAGAGAGAGAGAGAGAGAGAGAGAGAGAGAGAGAGAGAGAGATCGAAAAAGAGGGGGAGGGAAAGAGAGAAACCGCTTTTATTTCGAACTCTAGTTTTAGGGTTGAGTGCCAGTTCTGTTCAGTGGTGAATCAGTGCCTGCAAGAAAAAATTGCTTGTATGTGTGATTCCTTGCTGTGGCTTACTTTGAAATAAATAAACCTAAGATTAACTAACATTCGAAGTGGTCAACTTGGGAGTGGTGAATAGTGTTATTGTAAGATTTCATTTACTTATTCAAAAAAAAAAAAAAGAATTCTTGATTTAAGGCGGAGAGCACTGGCAGACTGAAGGAAAAGGTGAAAGCAGACTTGTCCTGTTGGCCTATACTATTCTACCCTGTGTGCGAATTCTTTTCTCTATGACTCACCAACACTTCCCCGCAGTTTGGGGTCCTACGATTGAAGAGACAAATACTTTGCATGTAGCACAAGGAGTTTTGTGCGCTGCCGTTTTTACTTTACAGTTATTTGGTCTTTCAATAACCGACATCTCGTGGACATAGCAATCGCACCCTAGAAATGTCAGTTAGCATAGTTCTGGGAATGCTCATTTAGCACTTTATTTTTGACAGTGCTTCATGGCTGCTATCGCAGAAAGGCTGATGACTGTTCGACGCCACTTTTTATGATCACTGAACCGCGGACTTCTGAAAGAAAAATGTGAAGGTGTTCTGCTGTAGAATAGATCACTCACTTGTGTTTGAGATACTGGGGACTCCCCATGCAGCAGAGTTGTCCGTTCACCATTATTGCGAGCCTTGAACACAGCAGGTCACACTCAGCCATGCTGGAATAATAAGTGATAGGGAGTTGCCATTGCAGGATCCCCAATACAGGCGAGAATTAAGACAATGATACATGGTGTAGTGAAAAAGGTATTAGAACCTCCTTAATTGTTTTACCTAAATGTTAAATGTGGAATTATACTAGATTCATTACGACTAAGTGATGATCAGAAATGAGCTCGAGGAATGCTTACAGGCACCATGATTCAGCGCATGCCATAGGACAGGGGTCCGCAACCTTTTGAGGTGGAGGGCGGAGTGGCATGAAGCCGACACGGCAAGGCTTAAACGGCAAATCAAGTGGGGGGCAGTGCTTTTTTTTTTTTAGCGGTGCAAAGAAAGGAAGTGAAGATGTTATCTGGCTACGGGTGAACGATGGGGGAATGAGGGGGGCAATGCCATCTGGAAGTGATCTTGCTTTGTTCCTGTCTAACCCCATTTGAGGTTAGAATTGCCATGTCAGCTTTCAGCTAGATAGGAAGTGACAAGGGTAGGGGGGTTCGACGCCGTGTTGGGGTTCGCATATTATTTCCCCGCAGGCCACTGGTTGCTAACCCCTGCTATAGGACAAAGCAGTTCAGCATGTAAAAATGATAAATACCATTTAATAAACACATGCTTGACAATTAACTAAAGCTTTGTAAGTTACTATAGCATTTTTCTTGTGGGTGTCAGTCAGTAAGGGAGTCAATGTGCAGTTTACAATCCCTAGTTATCTTAGCCATAGAATTTCATACGTTCATTAACTAGAGAGGAATCTGGCACTCGATGGCTTCACGGAAAGTACTATGAAGTAAATCGTGCAGCCAGTTTTGTTTTCGTCATAATCTTGCATGAATGCCTGCCTCTGCAGGACGTTGGAAAAACGCATTCAAAAATATGTTTCCCCTTGAACTGAATGTCGCATGTGTGCTGAAGTCATGCTGAGTGGAAATGTTCTATATAACCAAAGTTGCGAATCGGGTGGGTTATCAATTCATTGCTGGCACAGCGAGCATGAAAACACAAATAACGGCTCTGTGTGTGGCGAATTCGCCTGCGAATTAGGAGTTACGGCGCCGCTTATTCGGCAGAGCAATGTATTTTCAAAGATGACAAGGTTTGAGAACTGCTTCGGACAGCCACATTTTTCGTGGGAATGCCAACTTTTACGGCGTGGGCCAGCCGGACTGGCAGCCGATAGGAACGCAGCTTGAAGAATCTCACTAACTAAGATAACTTCCCCAAAGGTAGATGGTTCCTTTCTTCTTTAAGAACACAAAACCTTTTCTTAATAATAAGATCTACAAGTACTGAAACTTTTACAAGTAGTTTTAGAAGAAATCTGCATTCCACTGTACTTGGCGGCGAATGGCAAACATACTCCGCAAACCTCCTCGACTCCGCGTCTGCTTTTTATCTAAACGTGCTGTCTTATTTTGTGCAGCACCAGTTTTTAGCGACTAACTTTCTTGTGCACAATGTAATCTGTAAGCAGCGAACTGCGCAATAAGTGTTTTTCTGATTAAAAAATCTTCATAAATTCAGAGAATTATTTACTAATGCGTAGCATTCTTATTTCACTTGCTTAGAGTGCGAGTTCGTTACAGCCAAATAAGGCTACAAGTAGCGAAAGACTTAGGTACATTTTATTTATTAATGTCTTCTTTTGTTTCTTTTTGCCAATTATGTAAATTTATACCATGGCAATGAAGTGCCTTTGCTTCGCTAATTATGTTATGTTTTATGAAGATGTAAGGCGTACTGCAGAGTTGGTCGGTTTACACTATTTTTTATTCATATTTCCAGTGTTTCTTTGTGCACTTTTTTTCTTTAGTTCGGTTTTTTGGGGTAGATGTAGTATAAGATGCATATTTTTGATTTTGTCAGACCATTTTTGTGAAAATTTTGTTTTTTTGTGCTTTTTTCTTATTTTTGGTTTTTTTAAATTCTGTCCGATCAATTATCTGCATTTACGCTATTATAATGATTACAGGTGTTACTTCTGCCAAATTTGCATTTTTGTGGAAATGCAGGGCATTACACGGTCCTGGGTGTGGGGGTACTCAGCAAAGAATGCTACATATTAGGTAATTAAAACACAATATGCACAGTCATAGGCACATTTTGAGCCTATGCAATCCGGTTCCACTCCTACCCATCATTCCCGTCAAAGTGTAAGGGATGTTTTCAGAGTTCGCGGTGATACTAGCGCCAGATTCCTCTCTAGGTATTATTGTATGAAACTCTATGATCCCAGCATTGTATGCAACATCATCAAGTGCAGGTACTTTATTTATAATCAGCTCTTTAGTACAAAATTATGACTCCAAAATCCAGTCACGGAAGTGGGTCAGAAGTTACTGAGTTAGAATTTTAAGCAACTGGTTGCTTATTAAATCAGCGTTTAATTTTGCCAATTTCAGTGCGCTCTGTTGCTCTGTAGCTATTTTATACCTGCATGCTTCAATTAAGCCTCGAAAAGTATCAGACCAAATCAGCTTCTCGCAAATTCCTTGCCTGTGAGATGTTAGCAGTACTGAGCGTTTTTTCTGGATGGCTTCAGAGACGTTGGACCACACCAGCCGTCGAGTAACTGGGTCCATTCCACTCGTTGGTTCATCCTGCATGTGAAATAAGCGAAACGAGTGAGTTGTGAAGCGAGAAAATTGCGTGCAAAATAGGTAAATGGTCCATAAACCTTATTACAGCGTTGATGACTACGGTGCAAATTGAAACATGCAGTTGAATCGCAAGAAGGTTAAAATGTAAGCATTGTTTCAAAAGCACGCACAGTTATGCAAGAACTGCATTTGTTCAAGCCACAATATGCTCCACAGGGCATGAATTAAGAAGGCGTAGCATCTAGAAAAAGCTGTAATTTTAAGTATGGATGCTTTAGCATGACCAAGTTTTTATGACATAGCATGCACAGAGTTGAAAAAAAAGGCTGAGTACACAAAAAAAGAAACGAAGAAACTGTAGGGGGTGGTAAAAAATGCGTGAGGGAGAGTTGAGGAAAAAAAGGGGGAAAAGATCGGGCAAACTGACCAGAAGCACAATCTGTGGGTTTCCAAGCATGGAGATTGCCGTGCAGACTTTTCGTCGAGTCCCCCGGCTGAGTGTTCCCACTCTGTGGTTGGCGTGGTGGGTGAGCTGAAATCTCGACAGGGAATTGTCGACAACCTGCAAACGCAGTGATAAAGTTATAGATTTCGCGCGGTATTAGAATTGCAAAGGACAAAAAGTCATGAGTCTAGAAAAGAAGATAGTAACTGAAGCACACTTTAGAAAAAACATGATTACACCTGTGAGGTAAAGAAAGACCATGTTGCATGATAAGTGAATCATGTTACTTGGAGCTGAATAAGGTTAAAGCCACTCAATCTCACTATTTTAAAGACTAATAGCATAACACATTTGTTGCCTCTATAATTTAAAATTGTCCCTGGCAAGCAGAAAGCAAGTGCTATGTTAAACGTTCACCTGTAGTAAAAACTTTACGTTGAAACAACGAAATAGCTTCCGACATTTTCAATTTGTAGTAGTAACTTTGGGAAACATAAATAGCACATAACAATATTGCTGTAATACACGCCATATTTTGAATGCTTGGGTGAACTATTAGAAAATGACAAGGAAAGCTAGAACACTAGTCTTAATATAATGCTGATGCTCTGAACATAATCCTAGCGGGATGTAACTGTGAATGGCTATATTTTTTCACTGAAGAAGCTGCGTATAATTTACGATTGCTTGCTTTTTTCCAAGCAACATGACAGTATCGTATGTTGGCTAACCTAGTACATACAATAACTTATATGGCAGTGTAGTGGCTACCGCAGATACATTTTTTCATGCAAGTGTGAAAAGAATAAGCTACCTTCTTTATGTCACTCTTTGGAATTCCCCGCATCATGGAATAAACGACGAGGTGCTCCGTTGGAGACAGCAGGTCATCCAGCGCATCTGCCTGGGGACAGTAGCCGACCAACTGGGTGCCCTTGGAAAACACCTTGTCTAGCCTGCAAGCAAGGAGACTCGCGTTTCAGTCCACGGGCAACAAGCAGCTAGAAGGTGCGAGGCATTCAGCTTGGACACAAAGAAAGCTAGAGATTACCTTGTGTCCTGAACAAAAGTGGTGCCTTCAGTGGGCTGAAGCTGCCCGGTCAGAATGCGGAACAGGGTTGTCTTCCCAGCACCATTCACACCCAGTAGTCCAAAGCACTGTGGGGTAGAAATTGTGGAAGTCGCTTTGAACTGGAGGGTGACTTCAGAGGACTTCACCAATCTTAAAGTGATTAAAATGGATTCACTAGAGGGTGACTTCAAAGGATTTCACTAATGTGCTACGTATAATATCAGGTGCATACCTCGCCCTTTGGAATCCCAAACGAGACGTTGTCCACTGCTCTGTGCCGGCCTTGGTAAACCTGCACAGAAAATAGGCGACGGGTGCTCGCAAAGAGTGTGCAATGAAGGTACAAAATAATGCATGACAAGGGCCCATTTTTATCACACCTTTGTAATGTACGACTACTTATGGTATATACTTTTGCAGCGTAGATCTGCCTTTGAGCAATTTGGGCCATGTTGAATTATACAGTGTTGAGATCGCTGTTACTAATGTGTATCTGGTTAATGTGATGCTTCTGGCACTAACCTCTTATTTACCATAATTTCTTTGTCAGAAGTGATATGAATACTCACTCTCTTGTTTTCATTGTTTTTATGGTCATTTAGGACAAATTTATCATTTTTAAAATTTATTTTGCAACATAGTGGCAAATAAGAGCACCAAAATTTTCTTAAAAGCATGTGCGTTTGCTGTGGCGTTCACTGTACGCCACTAAAGTGTGTTCACTGTATGCCACTAAAGTTACTACATTGGGCTTGTGTATGCTTTTGGCTTATACAATGCAGGGTTAACAGATCAAGCATGCTAATTTGTCAGTCGCAGTTATCAGGATTACAGAGATTTCTGCACCCCAGTTTGTGCGAATGTTGCATGAATGCACCCCAATTTGCGCAAATGTACCGCCTCAAAGTAGTGCTGACAAGTTTCACTTCTGACTTTGGTAAAAAAAGCTAGTGTCAATATCCTATATAAATGGGCAGTACAAGTATAGAAACAATACCTTTACAACGTCCAGCACTCTGAGCACATCCTGCTTGCCACTGTCTCCATTTGCTCGAATCCTTTCTGCCATCACGTCGTTGTCCTCACTCATCCTCGCTGGCTTTGGCTTTCTGGAATGAAAGCATACAAGCTCTGGCAACATTTGTTGGGAAGCGTAGGACTGCTATGCTTGTAGTGGCCATTAACTCCTACCAAGGGAGCCAGTGAATTTGTGTCAATGTGACCGGGCCATTATGTGTTTACCCACCGAGTGTATGCGAGCAGAAAAGTGTCAACTTTATACTTCACAGGTGAATTGCAATCTAATTCTAGCACTGAGCTTGATACTGCAACATGCCAGTGTGGGCGGGAACATTTTTATACCTGTAGCTTGAAGAGTGTGGAGGAGCCATACTTGAATGCTGTTAGTTTTGGCTGTTAATTATGTTATTAAGTCACTGCTGCTTCAATAGTTTTGATATACAAGAGAAGCTTCAAGAAGGCATATCTTGCTTCTGTTTCTGTGGGTCAGTGTCATTCATTCTGAGCTGTTTCGACCGTAAAAATAAGTAGTGGGGGAGTGCTTGCCTAGGAAGCGAGGGTGTTTTGAGGCGACACTCCAGGATGAGGTTGATGCAGAAGGCGACGAGGCCAACCAAGAACATGGCGTAAAAGTTGTAGTTGAGGACTTCATTGCTGAAGGGGTTCTCGTAGGTGTCCTGGCCGAAGCGACTGTATATGTCGGCCTGAATGTGGTTCTTGGCGAGGGTAACAAATCCTCCTATCAGTGCATATTGTGGGAAAATGAGCGCTGCATTTTGCAGTACCGCCGTGAAGTGGCGAGTTCCCTGTGGAGAAAAAAAATGACAAAACAGAGCAACAGAACATATTACAAAACCTGTAATGTGTCAAACCTTAGCTTCTATTTTTCATCAATTCACTGATACAGCATGCGTACCAAGGGCTTAAGTATTGGTTTCAAGTATTGCCAAATGCAGTAAAAGCTCATAGATTTGAACCATGAGGGGATGCCATATCAGTTCGAGTTAATGAAAGTGAAGAATAACTACGGTACACTGCGGTTGGGGAGCAGCAGGAATGCCAACAATTTAATGCTTGCAAATGTCCGTGATTGCAGTCTCTGCCCTTTGCCCTTGAAGGCGAGAACCAGCACTTTTTGCTCTATTATATTTAATGGAAGGCCTCCGCTTTGCCTTCAAAACTGAAGAGGCGGGCGGCATTCAATCCAGTCATGATTTTCTATCAAACGGCTGCATTGCTGCTTTGCCATTCCCCTCTCTGTTTATACTGGCAGTGACAGGTTATGTGCTTCTGACCTGAGAAATGATGTCGCAGTACGTCAGCGCACCAGACATTACTGCAGTGTCCGCCGTGGCAGTTTTAAATTTATTTTATCCCATTTTACCTTCTCTCTCCATTCTTCTCTCAGCTGCAGAGGCAATGCAATTTTGCGAATAGGCAGCGGGTGCATTTTTCTGGTCATGTACCAGGTGCCAAGCTTTCATTGCCGTGAATGGAGTTCAAATTGTTCATTTTACTCGCATTTGAATTAATGGGCTTTTCAATACTTAGGCTTTTATGGAGCTTGGCCGGACCGAATTGTGCAGTTAAAATTACCCATAAATTCGAATGATTGATGTTCGAATTAACGAGCTTCCACTGCATTGTAACATTTACTCCAACAATTTCACTCAAGTCGAATCAAGCTGTGCTGTGCAAATCGTGCAAGCGTGCAGGCTTTGTTGCGACACTGGCATCACATTGTTAAGAATAAACAATGCCCGCCACATCATTTGCATCTGATGCTGTTGTCTTCGTGCCCTTTTACGTCTGTGAAGGAACAAAGAATCCTGTATCGCAGGGTACTTCCATCAGAACGTAGAAGAGAGGTGCATTGATGGTGCCGGGTGGTACTTACAGGGTTTACCTGAATAATGTTCAACACCAGCATTATGATCGCTATGTTGAGGCCGATGAACAGGTTGACGCAGTAGAGCACGACAAAGGAGATGCTCGCTTCCTTGAACAGCCGGGACAGGCAGTACATGACGGGTGTGGTGCCCCACCTGAAACAGCACAAACGAGGAGCAGTGAGCCTAGCTTGCACAAATAGGTCTGAGCTGTTAGTGCAAATCGGTGCAAATGTAGGTTTGAGCTACAAAGCAAAAAGTCAAGACGTGTTTTGTACAGAGGAACCCCGATTTACGTCCCCTGGTTTTACGACGACTCACTTCTTACGACAACTTATCGCGGTCCCAGCAAACTCTCCATAGAAACAATGCATTTAAAGCTCCAATTACACAACACTCATATGCACGTGGTCCGCGTCATACGACAGCCGTTGGCAGAGATAAACCGATGGTTTTCCCACCTTTTACGCTGCTTTGCCACCTTGTCCCGACCTGTATTTCTTAATCCCCGTTTGACGCTGCTTCATGTGCAACGGTAAACAGTCCGCCAGCAGGGCCGACCATTTGCTGAACAGACTGGAGCAAGCAGGCAGGTAGTGGCAGGCAGGAGCCTTTTATTTTTTATTTTTTTTTTGCTTGGGATGTACTAAATACAGTAATTTAAAAATGTTCTTAGCCCACCTGTCACGTGGGACCGCTCCACCGAGTAAGAACAGACTCAGCCTGTACACCAGCTTGGCTACATAAAATCAACATTGTTTCATCCCCTTTGTGCCCCTTGTGCAGTGTGACTGGCGACACTGATCACTTCATTATGAACTGCTCCAAAACCAACCGTGAGCGAATGAACTTTTTTCGTGATCTCCAGAATTTAGGAGTGCCCCATGCTACATCGGAGAACATTTTTCCTAGGGACCGCTGGATTGTGCGAAGAGAGGTGTTTCATCTCCTACTCGGATTCTTGCACTCCACAGGACTAAGTGAGGTGTGGTGACATTGTGTGTCTGTTATTTTAGGACTAAGTGAGGTGTGATGACTTTGAGAGTCTCTGACATTGTATTGGGAACGATGAGGCGGAGCAATTGCCGGCCGCTATTCAAGGCTAAGTTCACCTCATTCAGCAATACTTACTACTACTACTACTACTACCATCTAGTAGGCCAATCATAAGAAACCCCAGTCATACGATGCTTTCGAGCAGTCCCTTGAAAGTCGAATTGTCGGTGTGTCACTGTATTTGGTTTGTATTTGACATTAACGACATTTCTGTTTGTGTTTGTCTCAGCCACCCACTCACAAGCAGTACCGTTATACAAACAAAACAGCGACCATTTTAAATGCAAGATAGCCTGCTGCTTATATCCAGACCATGTACTAAAAGAAAGTGTTGAGGATTTATTTTAAGTGGCCAATATTTAAATGGCCAAAGGTTTTCAAATACAATGTTTGTACTGGAGGGCAATTAAGTGAACAACATTAAAAGACTGACCAGTCCTCCTATTTATTGCAATGTATGCTACTGCAATTGGTTACGTTTGTTCACAATACCATTCATGCCAATATTTAATCCGCTTAATTAAGGGTGGGAGATTTTGTTGCACCATGTAAACACTTCACGATGCTCATGCTACACTGTGTTGTTAAAAATTTTATCAAAAAGCTCAGAGGGAGCAAAAAGAATCACTGTGGCATTCTTTCTCATCTTTTTTAGCATGTTTGTAGCCCATAGGTTGTGTCCTCACCCAAAGAGAACCATGAGCAGAAGCACCGCGGGAAAGTTGAGCTTGCTGACGTATACGGGGAGGCCGAACGAGATGATGATGATGGCCGAGAGGGCAACTGCCGTGAGGACGAGGCCCATGTCCCAAATGAACGTGGTCGTCCAGTAGAGCAGCGTCCCAATCCCAGAGATGCTCTGAACCTGCTTTTCGTCACGCATGCGTTCATTCACGACGTACACGATGACCCTCGAAGGGATGAAGGCCAGTCCCATGAGCACCACCATGGCAATGCCCACTTCAGAGACGTGTCCAAGTCTAAAAGGAAAGGGACGCACTGTGAACACATTCTACAGGTGCATGAATGCATCTGTGAGCAGTACAAAGTTTTTTATGCTTGGCTGTGAACAAATTGATCAGAGGGGAAATGTAATGCTGACATGAAAAAGAAAGGGTAAATGTAATTAAAGTAGCCGGTGAAAACACACTGAGTGTGATTCTGTAGGACATGCTTGTTTCATTATCAACAAGCCTATCTTTCACACTTTTATCGGGTGTGCTGCAATAATATTGTGTAGGCAGGCATAAATAAACGTCATTGTGGCTTCCTTTTGAGTTGCTATAGTGCAGGGAGCAATGAACAAGGCAAATTGGTGCAGTTTCTTGTAAAGCTGATTATGTAGCTCATTATACGGCAAGTTCTTTGTTTTTTGTATGTGATACACACAGTATAAAGTAACTTTGAGAATATGTCTTACATCTGAGATGAATTATAGTTCAGGGAAAATTGACAGAGGGAAGAAATTCTGAAAAGCAATACGTGGAGGCTATGCAGAAGCCAACTAGACTCCTCTGATTTTCACAGCACAAAAAATACTGATCTGGCCCCATTGATTAAACCAGAAATACGGTTTTTCCTGTGGAGTTAGTATTATTTCCTAACTGGGAGAGACTGGCGGGATGAATATTTGTTGTTCGTGTTTATTATTGCCATAAAAAAACTTGCTCTCATAGTCGTCACCACCAGCATCACCGCCTGAACAGCTGGGCAGGAAAACAGCATAATTTTCACATTAGCAATTATTCTCAAGTAGGAGTTCATTAAAACATATTTCACGATGCTCCTGGATTGGTTCTTTGAGCATTCACCCTGATTGTTGTGACGTTTCTACTCTTACAGGGGACCGCAAACAAGCGAAGAAAGTGAGCAAGTGATCGGGGCCTGCAATGATTGAGCAAAGTGACCTGGTGTTGAAAAAATTCAACCTCTGAGGAATTCCCCAGGCTGAGTCAGCAGTTTTATGTGGAGCTACCAAGTTGGGTTGGTGAATGGCAACTTTTTTGAAATTGCTAGTGTAGTAATTGTTCATCATTGCCTTGCAATTTCGGCAAGTCTTTGGTGCTTTTGAACAAATATTCTAGAGATCACTGGTTTAGAGACAATCGCGAGGCATTTTGCTCTTGTAAGCACTTCCTGAAGCCCAATTTGAGGTATAGCAAGGGCCTACATCATGAAAGTGAATGTTAGAGGTTGAACAAGTTGCGCTCCTTCCCAACCAGTCATGCAAGTTAGCTAGCGCAGAACAGAAAACACCCATTGCATGCAGTGAAAAGCATTCACTTACATTGTCTGTTTCCCAAGCTGTTCAGAAGACAAGTGAAGAGGGTGGTTGTACACCGTGATCCCTTCAATCAGAAAAATTCATCGGGAAGTTAGTGTCATAGCGCAGCAAACCACCAACGTCATTCTCACACAGAAAGGGGGAAAAAAAAAAGGCATGCACCACTCGTGTATAGCCACGTCACTTTGATTTCATGCTTCTAGGATTTAGTGTATACTTATAAATTGAGTCAACAAAACGGTAGAGATGCTTTACTCACCCACACCGGACGCATTGAGTGGGGATTTGGAGCGAGTGACCGCAGATCTGAGAATCGCATTGCTGAGGGCGTTTTGGTATGCCGGCATGGCGTGGTAGCCGGTGTTGTCATACCACACTTTGACCTCATTCTCCTCGAATGACCAACCTCCGTACCTATGAAGCAAAATTGACATTGTTAATGCAGTGATCGTCCTGGTTTCATTATTTTTTGTAGCGGGTGGGGTGCGAATAAAAACATTGTTATCCCACTGATAGCGGGAAGCCGTGTTTACGTTAATTAAGATAAGATGGTGAGCAAAGGTAGTCTACCTCCTTGGTTACACCTTGATTAGGCCCTGGTGGCATAGATTACACAGGCTACTGTATTTTTCTTTTGCTTTTTTCATCATATATATAAACTGTTACAACAATTTCAGTGCGCAAAACAAGGTTGAAGGTTAGAAATACCATTGCAAATGGTTTGGGTGTTTTTTCATTGTCTGCCTATGTCCTTTGCACTGTTTTTTGTCTTTATATGGGATCAGAAACTAGCCTGAGCTTCTATATTGTCATGTTAGGCCCTTTCAGAGCATATGTTTAATGTCTCACCGTCGTTCAATGAACTCTGGGAATGAAGCCAGTAGGTAATTTGGTATTTGAAGTCCGGTAACATTGTAGACAATGTCGCTTGTTTCTGCTGTGATGCTCGGTACATCCCCAAGTTCGTAGATATCTGAAGTGTCACAAGTGTAGTGCAGGGCTCCCTTTGGCACTTCCTTGAATCGGCCAGGCTTCCCAGTAGTGCTCGTGCAGTGAGACCTGCAAAGTTTGGAGTTACGCAAGAAATCCGGTTGCTCATTTAAGTTCACATGGGTGCACATCTTAGTGCTGAGTACCAGCAGTAGAGTGATGTAAAAAGTCACCAATGCTTTTTCTAAAATTTTGTTTTCTTTGCTGGTTTTTGACTAAGCTAGCCATTGTAGCAGTTTGGTGGGCTACGTCAGTTGCAGCAGCCACTCTAAATGGAGTGGCTTAGAGTGAAAGCTGTTTATCTGAACTCTGTCACCCTCAGTCCACAAAAAACTATAAGCGAGCAGCTTGTGTTGTCACTGCAAAGGGAAAACAGTGCAAAGGGAAATAGTTGTGCATGACAGAACAACGAGGCATTCAGCTTGGTATGTGGGTTGTACAACATCACATAGCTATACAAAACCTGTGCTTATAGAATTCTATGCAACAAGGTAGCGTGATCTTCATCGGTTTAACACCAAGATCATAAACGTTGGTGAGAACCATGTCATGATCATGAGTGGGGGCTATGCAGACAAAGAATGTTAATTAGAATGTAAAGAAAGAATTAGAATTCACAGTAGAGTGCGAGCACAAAAACAGTGGGAGAATGCGGAAGCCAGCGAGAGAAGTTAAGGGGTGTAGGGACAAGAATGGGCAGCAGCAAAGGAAGCCAAAGAATAAGGATGGGAAGAAAGCGAAGCTAGATACACTTGCACTGCATAAACGTTTTATTGGTGGGTGCTAGTGAATGGCTGTTGCCGAATTCATGATGTGCTCGGCTACATTTGTCGGTCATTTGTTTGGCAAAGCTTGACAGCATTGAGCATACTTAAACCAAAATTTTTATCACTGTTTTTTTGTTTTACTTCATACAAATCACTCAATCACTGTCATAGATATGTGCCAAGCAATCCCACAGGCTTAATGTCCCTCTAGTTTGCCTGCTGCCTATTTCTAGCTTTTCACTGTCCCTGATTATGAAGCTATGCTGCCACTGGTGCAAGAAGTGCCATACTCTATATTAACGGAGCTAGTTTACATATTTCTTGCTACAAATAACATTTTGAAGAAGGCCATAAAATGTGGCATGGTTAATCCTAGTGGCTGTAGAAAGAATATGGAAGTGCGCATATAATGGTACACATATGTTTTTACTATAAACATAAATGGATCCCCTGTGTGTGTGTCTACTATATATAAATATATAACAATTTTTTTGTGTCTGCACACCCACACATCCACACACATGCAATGTGAACTTGTTTGCTTGTTGCTTGTAGACCGAAAGATCATGTGCAAGAATGCAAAACCAACTTACTGTGCTGCATTACTTTGCAGGCATGATGGGCCAACTCCAGGGAAAGACAGCAGCTTTTCTGATACCATGGTGGGTGGCGTTTCACTGGGAAAAGAAATTAGTTAAATAATTAATTAACATAACTTGTTGAGGGGCCAGTTGGTTCATGATTTGATACAAGCATGAATTTGTTCCTTGCATTATAAACAGAGCTAACGAAAATGCACTGGAACCTCTATGGACACTTATGAGCAAAGATGTCCTGGTTCCACATGAACTACGCTTCCAGCAAAATGGCTTCATCACTTTTCTGTCCACTTTGGTACAAAAACATATTATCTTAACTACAGCAATTCCAGTTTTTGAGGAGCATGAAGTGAACTGGGCTCCTGGCAGAATAGTTAACTTAGATATATCCATAGGACAACTTTGGCTCTTCAATTTACACACCAACGTGTCTTAAATTCGCAAGAACATTGACTCGTACCTGATGAAGCCGACAGGCCCCAGTCCATAGAGCTGTGTGGTGAGCTTCAGGGACGGTTCGGGCGTGGCTCGTGGGGCGATCATGGTGAAGCCCATGGCCAGTGCGATGAAAGTGCACGGTAGCACAATGCTGAAGAATATGGCCTTCCAGTTCTTCACGGTGTGGTAGAAACGCTTCAGGATGAGCGCCTTGAACTGGCTGGCCTTCAGCGCGCTTCCTGTCAGGCTGTGCTTGGCCCCCAGGGGAAGCCCCAGGGTAGGATTGTCCAGCTCGATACCTGCGAGGTTGAAAGCATTTCAAAGCTTGTGTTTAGCAATGATGGTGCAATAGCTGTTGAAGCAAGTCATTTAATAGAATGGGGCGCAGTGAGAGAATAAGAGGTGTCAGCATTGTCTAGTTTGCAACACGCAAGCATGCATGCATGCTCACACGTAGAGAGAGAGAGAGAGAGAGAGAGAGACCATGGAAAAAGTGCTGGCATTGTGCTTTAAGATTTCTCTTTTTGTCTCTAACTGGCATTTAGTTTAGCATAGTATCAAGAGTTTTTGCAGGATCTGCTCTTTACAGACAGAATGAAGCAAAGGCAAGAGGGGCACCCGTTGTTTCATGATTTGGCTTCAGATCAGTGCAAAAACAAGCACGACAGTAGACAGAAAAAACATACACAAGCACTGAATACTGACTGATGTATATTAATTGTTGTATTGAAATATAAATGGAAAGTCTGTCCACTCCCTCTCTTTAAAATACAGTGTCTCCTTTTGCATTAAACTTGTAGACGAAGTGTACATTTGCCCTGGTGCTCTTTTGTGTATTACGAAGGCTTCACATAGCTTGCACTTGTGCTGTTCTTTGTAGTGTTCCACGCGTAACACACACATGTGCAGCCGGCGTGCCGATTGTCGCTTTTTTTCATGCAGTGTTTTACTCATTAGCTTGTCTGGCCAATGTAAAGATAGGCTGCACCATAGTGGCTCATCACACATAGGGTTGTTCGTTTTCAGGTAAAACCTGATTTTACCCGATTGTTACACCCCTAAAATGTGTCAGAAGAATCAGGTTAAACCTTATTTCTCCTTAAATGGGCCTTTTCAAAGTAGCGACCTACACAATCGTGCGCTAGTGGTCCGCCATTCTCAACCAGCACTTGCTGCAAGCAAGCCCCCACAAACACAGCTTTCGAACTCATTGGGTATTGGCATGACTCTACCACTCGCTATCCCCGGCCCGCAAATGCGCTGACATTGTTGCGCCTAGCTAATGGAAGCTGTGATGTCAAGAGAGCTTTCTTCTGGCTGAGATACATTCTATGATCAGACAGGTCTCAATGGAGCTCGACATGTTGCACATGCCGATGATAATTTATGTAAACAAACCCACCGCAGTAGCTCAGTGGCTAAGGCGTTGCGCTGCTGAGCACGAAGTCGCGGGTTCGATTCCCGGCCACGGTGGCCGCTTTTCTGATGGAGGCAAAAAGCAAAAATGCCCATGTGTACGAGATTTCGGCGCACGTTAAAGATCCCCAGGTGGTTGAAATTAATCCGGAGCCCTCCACTACGGCGCACCTCATCGCCTGCGTTGCGTCGGCGTGTTAAACCCTACAATCAATCATCAATTTATGTAAACAAGGATGTGTAAAAAATGGATGACGAGCTTTTCGTGAATATAACGTTTCATTTCTTAGAAGTTATCAATGCTCTTTGCTGTCATCATTACTGATTCATTTCCAAACAAACACGAAATTTCAGAGAGTATTTGTTAGAAAATGCTGATGTTTACCAGCTTGAACAAACACCAACTTTAACGTGTGTTAGAGTTAAGAAGCTCGTAATGCCTTCTGATAAAAAAACTGAGTGTGTTACTTCATACATCTGTGGATTTAACCCGAATTTAGGAATGATTTTACAAACAAATCCGATTTCTCCCCGATTATCAGTTTGAAAAATAGCACCCGATTTTTACCGCCATTTTTATAAAGATATAAAACTCGAAAACGAACAACCCTAATCATAAATACTTCACTCTTACATTCTAAGGTAAAATTGGCGTCTTTCTATTCACATTTTTCTTCACGCGCGGTTCATCACTGTCTACCATCTTACATAGCTTGCCCAACATGTTTTATGCCAAATAAAGTGCCAAATGGCACTTGGCACCCATTCTGCACAACCTCTTGCTGACAATGTCGGACAGCATGCTGAAGGACGTGCTACGTAACAGGAGGGTTGCAAAGGTCTTCCACTACGGGGACGGCTGTCTGGTTGTTAGGAAGAACTACGAGCAGAGCTCTCCTGAAGTTGTTGTCAACTTCCTCTTGACTTGGTAAAATATGGAGCGGCCGCAGCTGCTGTCAGCAATGCCTTGAGCAGATTATGCTACCATCAAGTTCCCGAAGGCCTTGAGTTACAAGTCAAAAATGCTTGCTGCTGGCTTCTCTGACTTTTTTGCAGCATAGGCAATAAGCTCTTGGGTGAGATGGGGACGATGGGGGACAGGTAACAGACCTCAATAATGACATCCATAACCCCCTCCCTACTTGCACAGCAGTGCGAGGCGCAATTTGAAGGAGGATGGGGAGGAGGCAAATCTAGCTGACCTCTTGTTTGAGCGTTATTCCACTGCATTTGGCTTTTTCAACATTTTCTGTTTCATGGGCTGACCCAGGGCAAAGGCTTCGTCAGGCCACAGAAGTCTCTTACCAGCTCTGCTGTGGCAATTTGCGTATGAAACCAAAATGTGAAACAAAACAGAGTGATGTCCAGCTTCGTGTGCAACACATACCTGCAGCGTACGGCTTCTCCTTCATGTCAACAATGCCAAGTGGTGCTGGTTGATGCAGTGGCTGGGCCGAGTTCGCTGGATTGCCGCCAGCGTCGCACAGTGTGCACAGGGAGAGGAAGACCTCTTCGAGCGTAGTGCTCGAGAGGCCGTAGTTCCCAAAGCCAAATTCGAGCATGCGTTCGTCGAGGAGAGAAAGGAGCCGCGAAAATGGGTAGAGCAGGCTCTTGTCAGGGTCTCTCTGTGGGAGGCTGATCACCACTTCTCCACCGTTGTTTTCGACCACTTGGGCTGGCGGCACGACGCTCCTTATGATGCCGAGGACGCCTTCGATGTCGGAGGAATCATCTGGAAAGGAGTTTAGGCTCGTTAACTGGTGGTGCTCTCTCGTAAGCGAAGTTGTACAACCCAATGCTGGCATGATGGAGTTACAGTTGCAGGCAAAATCTTTAAACTCACAAACTTTGTTATGCCAACATTCCAATAGAACCAAGATTTAAGAATGGGGAAAATTTATTACATTGAGAATGGAGCTAAATCAAAGTTTGTTATTCGACTTTATAGTACGCACATCTGCAACAGTTCACTAAAACACAAGCTTCGGGATAGGTCTTCAGAAGCCAGTACATACCTCTACACAATCACACATACACAGGAAGCAAGACGCACAGCATGTTTTTCCTGTCTTGGTGCTGCTTTGCGCTGGTTGGAGTGTGATCACCGGGAAATTTTGTTTTTGTGCAGTGACGCAGTTACTTGTTCTTAAATGGCTCACTGCTAGTACACGTTTTGAACAAAAAGTTGTAAAACGAATTGCTAGATATTTTTAGCATGCATGTAACTAGAATTGTAGCAGTCTATTGGTATGTCGTCTTACCATCAACGCTTGTCCTGGACACGTTGGAAGAGTGACCAGAATCGCTGTCTCTATTTGGCTCGGAACAGGACCTGGTCAGTGACAGCTGATAGCCGAAGCCAAACTTGCTCTTCAGCAGAAGAGGGGAGCCTTCACACAGCAGTTTTCCCTGAAAAAAGTAAGTGCTTCTTACACCTCTGCCACACTGTGCCATGTACTCAAAATTGCAGCTGCTAGCGACGTGCAAAGCTGCACGGTCATACCCTGTGTATGATTGCCACTTTGTCGCTCAGCACGTCCGCTTCGTCCATGTGGTGAGTTGTCAGCAAAATGGTCCGATCTGAAAGGACAGGTCATAAAAGAGCAATACATTCTGTAGGTTTCTGTTGTTTATTTCATGAGAAACATCCAGCTTGAAAGAAACTTTATTATACATTGACCTCATAAAAACAGAGTTGAACTGTGTGTGTGTGTGTGTGCTACGGTAAGCAATGAAATGCAATGTGCAGCTCTCTTCATAGCTAAAGCTAGTTTTGGCAAGGCATATACCTTTCCTCTCAATCTCAGTGTTGTACTTTTCTGTGAACTGTGAAGAGAAGTACGAAAAGTAGATTGATCAGGAGTGCAATAAAAAAAGTATAGCAAGTACAGCAATGGCCAAAGCAACAAGAATAACAATTTTAGCCTGTGGTCTTGTAGTATGATACGACAACACAGTTTTTTTAGCGTCACTCTCAGGCTAAACTCTCATATTCTGCTATAACTTGTGTAGCAGCCTATCTGTTAAGTTGGCTGGTCATTTTGTGATTGGGACTCAAAATGTAAACACATGCTGAGTCAAAGGCAGCAACATTTACCATGCTTATGCTTCAAGATCAGGTCCCATATGTTCCGGCGTGCCATGGGATCGACGCTGCTCGTTGGCTCATCTAGGATGACCAGCTTAGATCCCCCAACAAAGGAGAAGGCAACACAGAGCCTCCGTTGGAGACCACCAGACAGACGGCATGCCTGCTGGTTCTCTATGTGCTTCAGGCCCATCTGCCGTAGCAACCTGCACAAAAAATAAGTCCAGGAAGCTTTCGTTTTGTGCATTGGAAGTTAAAAAGAACAGAAAGTGAAAAAAGATGTACGCATGGTAGTGACGTTTTTTGTGTTCACCTGTCTTACTGTCTCTGTCTTCCAATCATTCTTTTTAAAGATTTTATCAAATGAACATATTTTATATAATATACTCATGCATGCTACTTTGGAAAAAAAAACAATACTAAAATTAAAACGAATATATTACAGCTTGGCACTTACAATCTAAAGTTTTTCCAAAATTGCTAAATCAATGTTTTGCAAATAGAACTTGTGACAAAAAGTACACGGTGAAGGTCGCAAAATAAGTATTACCTTTCAACGTCTTTTTCTACTTCCTCTGCTGACATCAACGCCTTGAGATTTCCAAAGAATGTCAGATGTTCCCTTACTGTAAGCCTGAAAGAGAGCAACGTAGTCATCTATCGATACCCTCTATACAAAAAAAAAAAATAATAATAAAAATGGGGCAGCACCAGGGGTGAAGACTTACTTGCCATACAGTGTGTTGTACTGTGGACAGTAGCCCAAATATTTTGTGATTTCCTTGGCCTGGTTGTTAATGTTCTTTCCATACACGAATACTTCCCCAGAAGTTGCCAAATGCTGCCCAGTGAGAACCTTTCTGTAAGTGCATAAGAGGTCGCAAGGAAAACACTTATTGGACTTCACTGAAGAGAATGTGTAAAAATTCATTCCTTAAAGGTGAAGCGGAATGTGGCTCACATGGTGCTGGTCTTTCCTGCCCCGTTTTGACCGAGGAGAGTGTTGATGTGACCCTCCTCAAAGTGAAGGGATAGGTGTGACACAGCCACCCGCTCAGTTGGCTTTCCGCTATTGTAAGCAACACACAGGTCTTGTATGGATATACCAGTTGAATTGGTCGGCAGCTTGTCGTTCACGATGTAGGGAACTGTGCAAAATAGGCATTCGCAATCGGGAAGTTTAGCAACTTAGATGGGCAAACGTTTCATTTACTTATTTCACTTCGTGATGCACTAAACCTCACCTTTTAAAAGCTGCGGTTTCATGCCATTGCCTATGGAGTCTGGCAAGCAGTACTGTGCTTTCGGCTCTGCCTTCTTGGATGAGAAGAAGGCCAGCAGCTTCCTTTTTGAGAATGAGGATTTTTCACCTGGAATAAGCAGCACGCTGGTATTATATATACGGCTGTATATTACTTAAGTTGCCTTGAATGAAGACTTCCCATAACATTGTGGATTATTTATCACAGTTAAAAATACACAAAGGGCTAGAGAAGCCCGAAATCAGCTGGGCACATAGAATATCCTAATTAATCCTAATATCCTAATAAATAACCAAATAGCTACTTAAAAATACATGGGGAAGGAGCCTTTTTGTTCATGCTCTTCCTAACATTAGAATTTAACTATCCTTATAGTTTGTAGTGTGCATGTCAAGATTGATATAATTTAAGCAAGTATGAAAATATTAACTGCACAAAGGTGCTGCAGATGAAAGTTAATTGATGAGTTATTTATTTTGCTCCATATTCCTTCAGTTAGCAATGTTTTCTGTTAAGGATTGGCGAGAGCCATGTGGGGGACCCTGTAATTTTCAGAGGCCGTATGGCTCTCTGTTATATATACTAATCTACTAATGTGCCCATTAGTTTCGTCATGTCGTCCTATGGGATGAAAGAAATGCACGTAAAAGAAAATAACAGCTGACCTACTGGAAGTACGTAAGTGAATCAGCTAAACCTTGAACAACTACTTTTGTGTCTCAAAATTTTTCCCGATTTAAACACTACCTTAATTAAGTTCTAAAATCTTGTTCTGAAATCTGCACTGTGTAGGTGAGTTCTGCCCACTCACCTAAGAACAAGTTGGACACCACCACACCTATCATGAAGTAGAGCAAACTGTCGAACAGCATCATGGCCAGGCAGTAACCCAGGCTCATGTCATCCCCTGGGACTGGGCTTTGCCACAGGTATTTCCACTGCACGCCCAATCCTTGCTCTTCAAATCGGCTTACGTACAGGCAGCCATAGCTGAATGATGTTGACATGAACAGGCACTGAAAAACACAAGGAAGGCAAATCAATTTTCCAGACTAGAGGGTAACAAGGAATGTGCTTATAGTGAGATAAAAACCATGTTAATGCTTATAGCACAGTGTTTTCTTGATGAAGTAAAGTAGTATTTGGCTTGTACCCATTTAATCATTGATTGATTGATGGTAGAGTTTAATGTGCCGACGCAACGCAGGCAATGAGGCATGCCGTAGTGGAGGACTCCGGATTAATTTTGACCACCTGGGGATCTTTAAATCGCGCCGAAATCTCGTAAACACGGGCGTTTTTGCTTTTTGCCTCCATCCACCATTAATCATTGATTGATTGGTTGGTCTGCCATTGTATATTATATGCACATAAATGCATGCACACAACCATACACATTTTATGCACTGCTTGCACTATGATTAATAATACTTACAAGGAGGAGTTTTGGTGTCAATGAGAAGGTAGTCTCCATTGCGATGGCTATCACAAATGGCAGAAAGCTGATGAGGTATCCCACAATGCCAGTCAATGAAGCCACGGTGGCCGATTGAAAGAATATGCTGATCATGTAGCTGCGAAAAAAAGCAGAAAGTGTATTAAAAAAAAAGGATCGTCAAGGTAACACTATAGCTCGCTATATTATTACCTAATGACACATACACAGCATGAAATGTGCAAGTTGTCGCTACCAAATACAGCAGCGCTGTCCTGACTCATCACAATGGAGCACATACGAGGTAGAACACCAATACATTTGTTGACTACCTTTCTAGATGCGCATCTCGAATCTCAAGCCAGATACAGTATTGTTATGCCTGTGAGTTTAATACTTGCCTCTAATTTAACAAAAATATGCATGCAATTTTGATGTCTTAAACATAGTTATTAAAAAATCTCGGGCCGTCTCCACTAACGTGAATTCTTGGAAGGGGCTAAGCATGCAGTGTATAAGTGTAATCTTTGCACGGTGGCATTTTTTCCAACAGAGATGAAACCATCGGGGGGCAGAGGTATACAGCTTTGCTGTAAAAGTCTCTTGTCTTTGAGTCTTTGATACACGAAGCTCTCTAGCGGAAGGCATAAACGAGTTTTCCGGCGTTTTTTTAGTACGTGTTACAAAGCGCTCAAGTGCGAGGCGTAAACAAGTTTCCCAGCGTTTTAGTACCGTGACTACATGAAATGACGATTAAGACGACGATTAAAACGACAGGAGATGCCAACAGCCCCAGCCCCTAAGGGGCTTCACGCCTAAGAGCTGGATAAAGAATTTTGCACTATTTATATATTTACACATCTTTCTTTAAACGACTGTATCAAATAAGAGTGTTTAATGTGTTGGACACAGTCCCAGGACCAGGGAACCCCACGCACTAATTGTTCTGTAACTGCGTTGCAACATTATTTTTTTATAGCATTATAACTAGTGCGAGTAAATGCCACAGGGCCTAGTACCAGGTGGCTCTATACAGCCCTTAAACTAATTCTTACAATGATGGCTTTTCCAATGGCCTTGGCAAAACTGCACATTAGGTTGCACCATGGCTGTTGCACCAAGTGCAACAGCCATGGTGCAAGCCTAAATTCGAAGCGACAATCAACATGGGTAAGCAGGTGACAAAGGTTATTTCCCTGCTCTCTAGCAAGCGTTTCACATCAGAACTGTTCCATAGGTCTCAAGCACATATCTGCTGAATGATGAAGAGGAAGGACTCACCAAAACATCAGCACCGAGAGTGCAAAGGTTCCGTAAAAGATGAACAGAAGTAGAGGGTCGCTGTACAGCAGGACGCCTCCGTAGCAGAGGATCACTGTCACACATGCCACAATGCCAGTAGAGATGGCAATGCCAATCACGAACCACGCGCTCCAGTCAATCCAGGGTCTCAGGCCCATTACCTGCATAATCTAAAGGCAGTGCAAAGGGAAGTCAGCTTCTGTAGTAAGGCTTTCCTTCAATACTCGTCTGTTCACTATTAGCGAAGTAACACACACACTGGGCAGCGCTGCTTGTCCAAAGTAGTCGTGTGTGGTGCTTCAAAATTTTAACCCCATCTGTGCAACTTCATTACGCAACTATAGGGACCTTCGTACGCCAGTGAGTGTGATGTTGCATGCAGCAGTGAAGGTGGTCTGATCAAATTTTGTTCATTTGGAAGGATGCTCAAACACATGCGTAAGCACATAAGGTAATGATGCTTCATTTGTCATGATTTTCTCGTTTGGTTCACGCAACGTGCCTACTTCAATGTACAGGTGCCGTCATAATTGGAACAACGATTCGTGAATATCACAAAATATTTGTCTTACTGGCTTTATGACAGCCATGACTGCTTTACAGGAAGCTTTTTCTATTAGGGAGCACCAGTTTAAATGCACAACAATGCAGCCAGGCAGTTTCCGGAAGAAGAAATTTCTGTAAATTTATGGGACCGTGTTTCAATTACTTTTCACGGCACCTGCACTGCAAAGGTTATTGCCGCGTGAGCTACCTCCTCCTTTCCTAAAATGCTCGCAAAGCCTATGTGTATGCACATAAATTTTGGCTGAAGAATCTCCCCCTCCTGCTGATTTTTTAAAATGAATCGTGTTGGCACGCCAACGCATCATGTAATAATGAGTAAAGTCATGTGTTCTTAATTGCATTCAGCGCTTTTTGTCAGCTGGCAAGGAGAACATATCATCTAAGCAAATCTTTCCTGGTTTAAAGTTCCCCGTGAGACTACTTGATGCATGCCTTATGTGCGTTCTGCTTCTTTGCACTGCTGCAGTGTTGTGCACAAATGTAAGTAAGCTTTACTAATGGGAGACGAATGCGCATCCTCAACACCACCACAGTTCAGTGACTATAGCTGACCAAATGCGGGCCTAGTGAATGCGTTATGGCTTCTGACTTGGAAATATGTGTTAGAGGCACGTACCGAGTCCTACAGAAGTAACTTCTAGGGGACTGGTGAAGTATGGTAAATGTCCTCTTTGCTGGGTGATGTGAACATAGGTTTGCGCTGATTCATAGTCATTAAGAGGGGAAGGAAAAGACTTAAAGAGAAAAGGATGACCACAATAATGACAGGACACATTCCGAAATTGTACAGTAATGCTTTTGCTGTCACTATGCCATAAAATAGGCTTAGGTGTCCCCGTAAGCTTATTTAATTTTGACCGGATGGCTTAGTGACTATTCAGCTGCTACACACTGCTTTGGATAATGGTTCTAAGGGATGTTTATGCAGTGGATGACAGAAAGTATAGCTTGGCCACTTACTTCTTCCAGGTGTAATTCCCTCGGCAGCACCCTCTCTCGCACGAAAAATGCCACCAAGAAAATCCAGCCTAGCGTGAACACCAGTGGCAGCATCGCCTTGACGTAGTATCCCATTCTGAAAGTATTAGGCACACCTTTCTTTACCCACTTTTGTTAAAGAAAAGAAAAAAAAAAGGAAGCAAGGCTTCATGCACATACAGGCGCACATGTAAGGAGACAATGAGTTGCCAAGAATTTGAAATTACATCGTTTCAAGTTCTGACAAGTCTTGTTAGAAATTGTAGCTTGAATTCTGGCTAACTTTTGAAGCCTAAGGAAGGTAAGAATACCAAATGTTGATGTTTTTATTTGGACAGCTCTTGGCACATGCAATTTATGTTGCCTTAGTTGGCATGTTTGATATTGTCCATTGGCTTGGTAATTTATTTACATATCTTAGCTTGGCACACACCTTGTAACTTCAAGGTGAGAGTGCACATTCACTTATGGTTGCATGTAGTAGGTAGTTGTGACATGCACCTTTTCACTGAAGTAGTATCTTCCAGTTATGGCTGTTCAGTTTCAACAAGTGTAGTTTACCAATGCTCACAGTCCTTACTACATTTAAATTTGGTAGTGGAATTGCTGTTTGGGTTGGTATTTTGCATCCATGCTAAATGGCACTCCAGAAGTCTGAAATCGGTCTGAAGAAATGATAAGAGCGTGCTAAATTTTTTGATGTCTTCTCATATATTGGATGGCTGGAATCACCGTGGTAAAAATTGGACTCCACAGCTTCTTTCTGAATGCCTCTAAAAAGCTTGCAAAGGTGTTCATTGCACATCAATATTTATTCCACCTTTCTAAGGGTGGCATTTTCGAAGAGTTGTTTGCTTACGAATCATCCACGTAGCAGGGGTAGGGAAACTGCTGCAGGTAGCTCGGAGGGAAGTGCACTGGCTGTCCCACGTGCAGTGTGGTTATGGCCATGTCTATGAGCTCCTGGAAGTGTGCGAAGCCTCGCAGGTATCGCATGTCGTCCATGAAGTCGTCACGTGGCCCTGGCCGCCAAAATCTGCGTACATAACCACAAGTGTCTTTTGTGTCGCATATTCTCTCTGTAACCTTAACAGTTTTGTGGTTGTACAGACCACAAGTTGGGTTCTCCCCTGTAGCCAAGCCACAAAATTAGTGTTTGCTGTGACCACACCCCTTTACACTGGCACACTTCTGTCAGTAGCAAGAAAAAATCCTGGGCCATCTCCACTAACGTGAAACCTGGGGGGGGGGCGAAGGATGCAGTGTATAAGTGTATTCTTGGTGCCTTGCGTTTTTTTTTTAACGGAGATGAAACCGTTAAGGGGTAGAGGTATACAGCTTTGCTGTAAAAGTTGCTTGTCTTTGAAGCACGAAGCTCTCTAGCGCGAGGCGTAAACAAGTGTCCCAGTGTATTCTTAGTACACGTTACGTTCTGGCATGAGGCGCAAACAAATTTCCCGGTGTTTTAGTACCGTGACTACATGAGACGACGATTATGATGACAGGAGACACCAACAGCACTTAAGGGGCTTCGTCCCCTAAAACAGATCTGTTTCTTTCGCTGCCTGAGTTGAACCATGTTTAGG
Organism: Haemaphysalis longicornis; assembly: GCF_048455015.1. NCBI lineage: Eukaryota > Metazoa > Arthropoda > Arachnida > Ixodida > Ixodidae > Haemaphysalis > Haemaphysalis longicornis. Next base: position 223,521,114 of record NW_027526295.1, on the reverse strand, counting down.
CATCATTTTGACATATTCCCTTTCTCAGCCAACTTTAATGAATTTGCCAGCAGATGGTGCATGCAATGAAATTAGAAACATCAAAACTAAAAACCAATGCTTAATACCAGAGTACAATGAACTTGGTCCAGGCATGCTCCACGAAACTATGAAAACACACAAACACCCTCTGCTGTACGCTTTATGTTTTCCTTTTTCTCTTCCTAATACAATCACACTTATATTTGTGAACTTCTCACAAACTGATTGCGAGCTTTTCATAAACTTGAACATTGGAGAGCTCGTACTCACCTGTCCTTGACTGTTTTTGTCAGGGGTACGTTGTCAATGTCCATCCTTATCTTGTATTGGACATCTGGGGGCAACAGCGGCCTCACCACAGACCCATTCTTTAGTCGCACCTCCGCATTGCCGTCCAAGTTCAGAAAGACAACAGCTGCACGTAAAAATAAAGAGATCTTATGACACCACACAGCAAGTTCACTTTTTAGAATCATTATCTAAAAGCCTGTTCAGTTCAGTTCAAAAGGTTGTCAGGGGCTAAATATGCCAAAGGTACACGGGCTGAACAGTTTGTTATTAATTTTTAGAGGGCCGTGCATGCTGCTGTTGTATGTATTTATATAACCATCAGCATGACTAGAACTGTTAGGCATTACCAAATGCCTAACCAAATGCCTAGGCATTACCAAATGCATCTAGTGAGGGTAAGACCGTATGACAGTAGATACTGTGATGCTCAGCATGTGTATGAAGAATTAACTGATGTGGTTGCTAATGTAGCTGATGAAACGCGTGAGAACACCGTTGAACACAGTTGTGAACACAAAAGTGAACACAATTCAGCCTACCACTTACCCATGATAAACTGCCTCCGGCCGCTGAGCGTTATAGCAGCGTTCTCCAGCTCCTCTTCAGTCTTGTACGCCTTGAACCTGTCGAGCTCGAAGCACTGCGAAATGCTCCCGACTAGATCCACCAGGTCGAGTAGTCCACCCAGGTCCCCGAACTCAGCACGAAGTTTGTTGACGTCTAGGTCCGTGAGGAAGGCGAACACGTCCTCACCAAGCATGTCCTTGGCTAGCGGCTGGAGGCTCTTTGATGCAATCAGCTCCTGAAATCATTTATAGAAGCGTTAAAATGGGATGTCAGACAGATGTGACTGGGCTAGTAGCAGCAACCATATTGCATTTCTGAAAAAGACATCACTAACTTTTAAAATCATAGTCTTGTAGCGTTTGCAAAATTATGTCACGCCTGGACGTTAAAAGAGTAAGTTGCAATAAGTTTTAAAGATGATAGTCTTTCTTGGCGGATATTTTGGTCTGACAGTCTGCATTTCTGTCTGTCTGTGTCTGTTCCACGCTTCAGCCGCCCGGCCAAAGTTAAGGCACATGCTTAACAATACGTTTATAACTTTATATACCCATCACCAAATCTGAGCGTCTAAGTCTGGTGGCAGTGTTCATACTTCTCAACATTGTTGAGCCAAAACAAAATGTTACATGTATCTGAGGCAAAACATCAATACATAAACGATATTCGCAGCGCTCCTTTATTAGAAATGCCTACATAGATGGTTGATTTATTAAAAAATACGTTCAGAAAAATATAAAATCAGTCACCCGCAGTTTCCCTAGCGGCATTTTAAGAAATCAAACGAAAACAGTAACGAAAGTTTTTACTAGATAGGTTTCACATTTAGCTTGGAACGCGCGTGGAGTAGGGTGCATCAATTAACGTATGTCTCTGCCGTAGGGCAGCACTGAGATCGAGGCACCTGGCGTAGAGCAGTGGAACGCGGTAAATTTAAATTGACTTGAGCAAACCTCTAGCATGTTTATCTTGGGAGGAGCGAGACAGGAGGGGAACAGCATGAGAGGTGAGCGGGAAAAAGAAGGGAGGCATTTACTTGGCCGGGGTGCCAGACGACTATCGTCTTTCATCGACATTTGCAACGAAGTGAGCAGATACGCGGCCAACTTTTTCTCCACTGAAACGTGCTAAACGCTAGAAATAAAGAAATTAGCAAGTTACAATACAGGGCGATCCACCCGCACCACACGATTCCCTTAGTTGAGCATCATCGACTTGCCACTGGTTGACACGAGTGTTGGAAGTGAGCAGGGCCCGCAGAAGCACATGCAAGTGTTGTAGATGATTTTGCTTGCTCTTGCTACGGATGTTCCCATGCTTTCAATTGCAGTTTGTGTGCAGTGAAGACCAGTAAAAACAGCAAATATCAAATATTGGTTCAGTGTGCTTCTCAATATGTTCAGGTGTGCCCAGGTATCACGCGAGCGCAATACGATTTTTAATACCAGCATGCTTCGCCTTGCACCGCCCCCAGTTGAAAGAGGAATGGAAAGCATCTAGACGCCAAAGCATGCTGGCACTGAAAGCAAGCACGAAAAGAACAAAACTCCCCCTTGCACAATTTTAGGCAGGGGGCTCGCGAGCACTGCGAAGGCGGGAAATTTGATTTGCATTGGGTGGTAGCAGTGAGCGGATAACGGCACTACAGCCCATTGTGGCAAATCACGGCTGTGCACTTCTGACAGCTTTCACATTGAGTGGAACGGCTTTATTTTTTTCTACTGTCTCACCTTCAGTTTCGTAACTGCGCCATCCTCTTCAGTTAGGAACTTGAGTCCACCTGTTCCCTCACTCCATGCAAGAAGTGAATCAATAATGACCCCCATGGACTGGAATGTCTTGTTAACCTGCAATCGTAAATATTAATGAAGTGTTAAGAAGGGGTTGAATCACAAAAATTACTTAATGTCTTGCTGCCACCCTTTGTTTATAATGACTGGGCACACAAAGCAAGACGTCTAGCATTTCCACCAGTGTATCTTATTTTAATAAGTAATTTAGTTAAATGAATTGGCTTGCGAATTCAGGTAGACTAGTGAATATTTATATTAAAACGTTGGGCCACAAAACAAAATTTTCCTGATTAGGTGAAAATGTCAGATATTGCTGACTCAACTCGCCTTCCCACAAGACAAACGTTTGTGTGCAATTGTTGTCATGTTTATGTGAAAAGTGCACAGATTGATGTGCCGGACAAAATTAAAATACCATACCTCATGCATGACTTGGTAAGCAGCTGGTGACCTGGGTGCATACAATATCTGGCCACGTAGGATTGGCTTGAGGAAACCCCAGATGATTGGGCCCCCGGAAAGCCTCATCACTTGTTCGTAGCCACGCCGGCAGAACTGGCCTGTGGACAAATCACACGTTCCATAGAGCACAGTTAATGTGTGCGTCATGTGTGCTAGTAAAGTGACTATGGCACTGACTCCACAGTTTATCTTTATTTCATTATCGGATACCATACATCAGTAGATAATGTTAATAAGGCAAAATGGTGTTGTGATTTTTCGCCTAGCGTATAGCAAGCAATGTCCATGGTTTATATTAAAGGTTCAATATGCTTATTTATATGAGGCTTAATTAAGCAAAGTTATTACAGCTATCTGACCATTAGAAATAGGAACTGATTACGTAGTTCTACGTGCTATTTTCTTTATTTCTTCATCAGAGAAAAACCTATGGCATCGTCATATATTGTGCTCAGTGTACAGAAACGGAAAAATTTACTCGAAAAGTGTTTCAACACACACACCGTTATTATTCTTTTATTTGAGGAGCTATGATAGACGATAAACAGGGCTCTTACTTGGGAGTTCCTCTGTTTCTTGCACGTCGAGTGTCGGCTCTTTAGACGAAGGCTCCAGCAGGTAAAACTGCTCTTCAAGTGCCTTGAGAGGGGAGCCACACAGTATTTGGCCAACCAGACTTAGCGCGGTGGGACCTGAAGATTTTTTTAGAAAAAGATTAGCGTTTTTAAAAAGATATTAGAATTTTAAAAAATTTAATGTTTTCATTCTCCGATATTCTAAAATAATTAATATCGCAACACTTGAAGCACTGTTGTGCATAATTTTGATCAGAACCTAGGTTTATGAATTCTCTTTGGTACATAGATTGCAGTAGTATAGATTGCAGTAGTACATGCCTCCCTCTGATACCTCTCCACGTGATCTTTCTAAAGAAAAAGAGTGCAGAGGAACTGAACTGAACAGCAAGATTCACTATGAAGGGATACAAGTGCAAGGGAGCTTAGATGGTGGCAATCCACGTGTAGTGGCTTATGGCCAAACTGAACCAACACAGAGATTGAATGCGAAGTAGTGGCGGAGATGTAGACAAATTAGTGGCACCAACCACCTGTCTAATGCTTCCACCATTAAAAATGACTGATCACGAAAGATAAACTATAAATGCGGTCATCGTACTTGTAAGAACACTGATGCCGTCTTGAGTGATGTTTAAATCCGACAGAGCTTTTGCCGTGTCTGGGTCCAGGGTCGAGGAAAGCAGCGACAGTTTTTTTCGTATCACTGGTACAACCTTGGGTGCCGTGCTGAGTGACTTTAGGGCACCTGTTACGTCGGCCTTGCTGAGGTTGGACGAATGTAGTACACCATCGAATACAACATCTGCGAACTGAAAGAAAGATTAGAGACAATGATGCAATCACAAAGCTGTCATTTTTTTTACTGTTTCCTTTTATGACTAAAACAAATATTTAAAACTGAAACTCACATTTTTAATCACCTTCGACATTGTGAGGTCCGAAAAAGAACGGTAGTCTATTTCTGTAGACAACTCCTGTATGCAGTACTGTGCAAAATCGTCGCCCGGAAAACCAGCAGGCTTGATCTGGCTCTTGGCAAGGTCACAGATGAGGGAACTTACAACACCATTGATACCATCACTATTGGAGAGCTATAAAGGACAGAAAGGTCGCAGATTGCGTGATCACCAGGAGACACCCAGCATTATTGGTCGGTGCTAGAAAGGATCGTGCATATCTTTTAGCTGATTTGCATTTATAGATAAAGGCAGAAAGGGGGGCTTCACTGCGCCTTGGTGTGGCTGTACAGTCGTTGACAAAAGTGCCCGTGAGTATGCACGTGTGCACATGAGTAGGAAGGAGTACAAGAGAACACCATTAAGGGGGGACACTGCTCTTAAAACAACTTCTCTTAATTTTCAGCTAAACCCTGTAAAACTTGTCAGTATTGCTGCTTTCTTCTCACTGATCTCAAATATGCCACTATTTTTTCATTTCGTCAATTAGTTCCCGAGATAATTAGAAATAATTATTTATTTTTGGAGGAACAATTAACAGAACAGTGTTGGTCATAAAACTGTAATCTTTGTATTTTCCAATACTATTAACCCTGGTGAGTGCAATAATCAAAGCAGTTTTTTCATGCATTGCTTGGAACTAATTTTACAGCTCATTAAACTTTGGTAGCACCAATGGCAAGGAACCATTTAGAATGCCCATTATACCCCTGTCACACGGGCACTTTCAATCGCGATTGAGTCGATCCAGATCGAGCTCAATCCAGATCGGGTGCTGCTACATGGCAGTTTTAATCACGATCGAGCTCGATCCCGCTCGAACTCAATCCTGGTTTCTCAAGCGCGATTGAGGCTTCCAAGCGCGATCGAACGAAAGCGGCGATACTCTCGTCCCCGTTAAGTAATGGCACAGAAGGTGACAACTTCAACTAACACCGCAAATTGTGTCAAATAACTTGACCCAAATAAGCGTGCGGTAACATTTGCATAGTTACATATACCTACGACTGCGCGAAGTTACCAGACGTCTGCCACAGGTACATTGTTAGCGCCATCTGGCGTACACGAGTGGAACTGGTTCAACTTCTCGATCGCGATTGAAACATGCCGTGAAGCAGCGGCAGTGCATCGAGCGCGCGATTCACTTCAATCGCGATTGAAAGTGCCCGTGTGACAGGGGTATTACACACACCAAAGTTTAAAGAGCTGTAAAATTAGTTCCAGGCGATGCATGAAAAAACTGCTTCGACTATTGCACTCACCAGGGTTCATAGTATTGGAAAATACAAAGATTACAGTTTTATGACCAACACTGTTTTGTTAATTGTTCCTCCAAAAATGGATAATTATTTCTATTTATCTCGGGAACTAATTGACCAAGTGAAAAAATGTTGACATATTTGAGATCAGTGGGAAGAAAGCAGCAAGACTGGCAAGTTTCACAGGGTTTACCTGAAAACTAAGAGAAGTTGTTTTGAGACCAGTGTCCCCCCTTAATACGTTTTCGGTTCATACGATTTCCTGGTTAGTACGCTCTCAATTGTAAGCACTAAAAATTCCCCGTAGTAAGTTTCTTACCAGATAGTACGTTTTCCTGGATGGTAAGTTTCTCCCTCGCATTTTTTTTAAACATATCAACGAGGTTCTGCTGCATAATAAACTGATCATTTTATTGTTTAACCACAATTTGTGAAGTTGCAAGTAATTTTTTTTTGTCGCAGTTGCAATGAAAACAAGAAAAGATGGAAGAACAGGCATGGTGTCAAACAGCAAAATAGTACTGGTCCTCACCATTCCAATGTCCAGAGTTTGTCTCAGCACATTGTCAAGCAGTTCTTGAGGCAATTTCAGCTCTCTCTTTATTATCATCTTGGCTTCATCTTTATTGGCAAAAGTATCCTGAACCATGTCTGCAGAAAGGGCAAGTAATGAAATGCGTCATTCAAATTATTCGTCACATCCCTCAAACTTTATTATGGTTCTTGCAAAAGCCCTCAATAAATCATATATAAACTCCTATGTAATATTATTAAGCATGTGCTTATGCTTCATAGGGCTTTTATGCTTCTACCATGGCCTAATAACATTTTTTCAAGACATATTAGGTACCCAAAACTGTACTGAAATGGATAGAATTATTGCCACATTGAAACGAGCACAACCAGTATAGCAACCTGAGTCTTCTTTGCCATGTTCTATAGACCACAATCCAGGTGCTACTGAATGCGAGGGCCGATACAGTTCAGAGCTGGAATATAAAAGGCTTCATGCTCACATGTGAAATCAAATAGTCCCGTCTCCTCCAAGCCATCAATGGCCATAAGTCCTTGGCTAATATGGTTGGTGTACTCCTCGATGGAACCCCCAGGAAAGATGGCTTCTATCATGTCCTGGATCTTGCGCAGGCTAAAATGAAATCGTGTTCTCATTCAGTTAGTTTGCACAGAGTCCAGCAACTTTAACCGGCTATCAAGCAAGCGCATGTTATAAGTCCCGACGCAGCACTCGGTGTGCCGACTTTACCTGCTTATGAGGTCCCCGAGAGCATTTCCATCCAAGAGCGAAACAGCCGAAGTGAGCGTGCCAGCTAGGTCATCACTTGACTTGTCCAAAGAAAGAACCTTGGTTGACTCCAAAAGCTTGGATACGGCCTCCCACAATGTGCTGGCCCTTTTCAAAAGTTCGTTGAGCCACTTTCCCGCGTAGAATGCATCTGTTTGGGCTTGAACCACCTGTGCACCACAAGGTACCGTCACTGACGTGTTAGCTTATCACTGCAAAAACAGTCAATATTACCTATAAATGCAAACAAATCACGTTTTCAAATGTGCAACCAACCTTGCTAACCTTGGCATTCCACTGAAATTTTAACACTGCTCTGCGAAAATTGTCTGTATCTGTAGATTTTGAGTAGTCCAGTTGGAGGCCGCTTGATTGATTGATTGATTGTAGGGTTTAACGCGCCGACGCAACGCAGGCGATGAGGCGCGCCGTAGTGGAGGGCTCCGGATTAATTTTGACCACCTGGGGATCTTTAACGTGCGCCGAAATCTCGTACACACGGGCGTTTTTGCTTTTCGCCTCCATCAGAAAAGCAGCCGCCGCGGCCGGGAATCGAACCCGCGACCTCGTGCTCAGCAGCGCAACGCCTTAGCCACTGAGCCACCGCGGCGGGTGGAGGCCGCTTGAGCTGGAGACATTATGATGAATGTGGTTGACAAGTCTATGGCTATAATTGTCCACATGTTATTAAAACGCTACCTGTCCTACCATATCGTCTGACGACCACCAAAAAATCAGTTTTGTTAATTCACATCATTGTCTTGTGCTACCTAAGCAGTTGCACACCTAAACAAACTTAATAAAATTGGAAATTTTATTCAGATTCGTTTGTTTGTTTGTTTTCGGAAATAAGCATTGCATTACGGAGAAAGTGTTCCTATTATTGCCCAGTTTGTGCCCCATGTATAAGTTTGCATTCTGGAGGTTGTGCATTATACAATTTTTACTGTCTGGCATATCAAGCCAAGCATTTTTCCAGGACGTCCTTTTGATCGACCCTCTGTGGCCTTGGCTCTAGTGTTTAGCCATACTGGGAGTAGTTGGCTGGCCAGCAACTCTTGCGGGACACCTGTGGCACCAAGACTGCCAGAAATGAGGCCCTTGCAATGCGTGTATCTTAACAAAAGTAACCATGAGGGGCTTGGTGAAAGAACATAGAAAGGAATGCCAGTGGTAACTGAGCAATTCGTGGCTTCTCTTACTCGCTGTTCGATTCCAGATGTGTTATACACAGAACCTGCCACTGCCTCTGCAAAGTCTTCATCGCAGATGTTTTGGCCTCCGTCGAGGTGGTTGACGACCAGTCGTCGTGTGGCGTCGCTGCACAGTGCCTCTTGAAATGACTGTTGTGAGAAGTTGTGGCGAACGAGCTGAAAGAGAAAGTAAAAATTTGTTGGCACTGTGATTAAGAAAAAAATGGGAAAAACTTGCATTGAGAGAGGTTAAAATGGTTCCAAGAACCACAGTAGTTTTTTAATCTCGCAGTTTGCTTTTCTTCCTAAATGGCCAAAAAGCGACCTTTGTCATTACAATGTCACAGAAGCTCAAATAGCTTCATCAAGACAATAGACTATGTACTAATTTTTTTATAGTTATGACAATTCTGATTCGAATGCTCGGTTAGCAGTTTACAGCAAAAAAGTTAATCTCGTTTGAAGCGCAAGCTACTTTACTCTGTGCCTTGAAAAATGCTGAGCTTGTTCGGTGACATGTGGCCCGTGTCATATTTGGCTTTTGCATGGCTGGAGACAAAAACTGATGGGGTGTGTCAGTGATTGCTGCAACACAAGGCAGCAAAAAAAAAAAATCATGTGGCAGACCAAGAGGATACATGGCATTGCTACTGCCACCATGCTTAGCTGACTTATTATCAAAGCTATAATTGCTCTTCATTTCTAAAGCAGTGCCAACAAACACATTTTTGTGTGCTTGAGCAGTGCAGAATGCTGAATTGTCTGTAGTATTTATCGGCCTTAACGCATTTTTAGAACAATAAACGATATGTGTCCTCATCTGAAATGGCTTAACATTAGCGACACATAATTTAGAACCGTACTGGTAAATATAATCTCATATAATCATGTAGTTAGTAGCGATAAATGCTAGCCTGCTTCACGACAAAAAGGACTGCATGACCTGGGTGCTGGCTCTGTGAGAAATAACATGGTGGATCCTGGGCACTCACGGTGGCTTGCTTGACGTCTCGCAAAAGGGAAAGTGTGGATCTTCACTGACACTACACCATGTACTTTGTGTTCCATATCACGTGGTATATAGGATGGCGAAATCAACGGGGTCCAAGTTTTAGCAATCGCATTGATTATTAAGGTGTTTTGATTTATCATGGTGGAGTAATTTTTAATGGCTGTTAGCCATATTATTGCCATGACTGAGAGGATGTATGCATGCATGTATAATTATGATGCGCCTGCGAGGTGTGTTAAAACAAGTAGCCACTTCACATACATACCCAATTCAAGTTTATGTCAATATATGGTAACATGGCCCTCCACGATTCACTGTACGTGTCGGCATCTTGGCTCAGAGTTTTATTCAGGGCTGTGACACTGACAATGTCTGAGAGGGTCGTGTAAACTGAAAGCAAAGACATTTATGTGGTGTAAGAGAAGCACAAAATTCAGCTGTTATGTAGTTAGACATATCAAACAAACCCCCACTTGTTCTGAAGTTTGATGCCTGGTCGGTGCACGTTCTTTAGCACGTACTGAAGCAGCTTCTGCTATGCTCTAGAATTCTAAACTCTGCTAAGCTCCCAACACAGTAGCTGGATACAGCAAAAAGGAAAAAAGCACTGAGACACGTTTCAATAATTTGTAGCATTTGTAAAAATTAGTGGCAGAAGTTTCCTGGGAAATTGGCTGTAGTATAAGCATAAGCATGTTTTGAATAGGCATGTGCCCTTACTTGCTCAATGTAAGATGTAGAATAAAAAGCACGGATAATTATTATACTCTCTAATGTGAAATATGTGCATAGCACGAACAGCAGTCTTCTCGGTCAAGGTGCATATCTGTTGCGTCTCAGAAAGCGATTGCATGATCAGCGAACACATGGCAGCGCGCTCTACTCTGCTGTTATCTCGCAGCGCATTGTTGCCGCCAGCGAACATGTTCTTGCAAATCGTGTTTGAACCTCCCGCACAATTGTCACGTGGTCCGGATGAGCCACGCATGGAGGAGCAGTGTCTGGCAAGAGTGTGAGGGGGAGGCAGTGAGAGAGATGATGCCATAGCAGCGCATGCCCCCCTCCCCCTCACACTTTTGCCTCACTTTTCTCTGCCGTTTTCTTTCTGTCTTCGCTCGCTCGGTTACAATGCCATCACCGTTGCCATTGCCACCACCAAACCACAGTAGCGGCCGCCAAAGTGTTCGCGCACTAAAATGCACTGTAATCCGTGAAAAAAGAGCTTAATATTTATAAAACATGGTAATTAGTATGCTGTAGCCTAGCCCTTCTTTTACAGAGGACTCCTAATTATAGTCATAACTGTAATTTCATTTGCATAAAACATGACTGCACCCAGTAGCATGCGACACTATTTACGGAGTTAAAAACCATCGCACATGACCACTTCAAGCTTGCCACCTAGTGCAGTTAACATGAACTGCAAATCAACACTGTGCAAGGCTTCTTAAACTTACCAGGCAGTTCCTTGATGAGCTTGTTGATGAGAAATTGGAGCAGGGATTCGTCATCACTGCTCCTTATAATCAAAAGCTCCTTGGAAAATTTGAAGAGGTGCTTGGTAAAAGTCACATATCTGAAAATGTAAGATTCCATGACAGTCCGAACATTTGCACGGACTTTCGTTGGACGCTACATCACATGGTTCTAGTCAGTTCGTTTGAGAGCCTGAACTTACCTTCCAACACTGTCCTGGAGTGTGCCGTTGTAAAACTCACGAGCACATGCGTCCAAACTCTTGTACTTGTGGGGTTCAGAAAGCTCGTGAACATAGGTATCGATGATGTCAGCACTGCTTGCAAGGACTCCAGCAGAAGTCTTGCACTGCTGTTGATGAGGTGTGGTGGGGTATTTATTGGCCGCATGAATCTGTTATGCACATAAAAGAAAATTCAGGTTTAGTGTAACATTAGAAGTGATGTTTGTGCTTCCGCAAATTTTTCGGTTAGGCACACCCAGTACGTTCTTTGTGGGTTGTGGGGAGCATTTTTCGTGGTCACATTGGTATTGATTCTAAACTCTATTGTACTCGATCAACAGTCCATTTTTTTTTACTCACCTTCATGATAAAGTTTTTCAAGTCAAGTCTGTCAGAAAGCCACTTGTAAGCATCGGTTGCAGTCTTGTTCGGCAGTGCGCATATCAGCTCTTTGGGGTCTGCAGCACAAAAGTCAATTTTATACTAAATTTAACGCAAGTACTACAGTCACTTCGCAAATGCTCCTTATACCTAGGTGGTATGGGAACGGTCTCTACACATGAGCCCGTTTAATAAAGTCACTTCGCAAAATTTCAAATCGAGCTGAATGTTAAAGCACCATAGTACGAGCTAATATTTTTGTACGCATCACCTACTTGGAAAATCTTCAAGAAGTCCGGATAGGATGTGTAGGATATCGGCATATGGTGGACTCCGGGTTTGGGTGCACAAATAATTATCCCTGCAAGGAGAGGACAAGACTAACATAAGAATTCTTTCGCACAGTTGAAACTTCTGGGCCTGGTAGACAAGACTTACGTGACTTTCAGGATGACTGACAGGAAGCGAGCGAACTGCGCAGGACTGCTGAAAGACTTCTGAGAAACGAGTTGCCGCAAAAACCGGTTCCCCTGGGAATGAATGAAAACAAGATGACAACACCTTAAGATCTAGTGACAATACTACATACTTAAAATTCTTACAGTCCTTCCTACACCTTGCGAAGTGCCTCTCACTGCCATCTCGTGCGCAACTGTTCTGCACTGACCCTAGCAGTGTAACTAAAGTTCACCTGTTCCGTTTTCACTTATGCCCCCGACTGCTCGCTGGAAATTTCCCCTCAGACACTTGTTATTTTGAAACTATTGCTACTTTACCCGACGAGTTTATGACTTCCTGCAGTGTTCCCGTTTGCCCACAGTGACTGTTCTCCCCAGAAATATTTTAGGACGCAGCACTTTCGCATACACTTCCATTGGGTTTTCCGACAGTGTCCAGCACAATGACTGCCTTCTCAAAAAAAAAAAAAAAAAGTACTAGTTTATTTTTGTTCAGCAAATTTGTTGAACACAGGAGGCCTTACAGTAAAGCTACCAAATCGGTCGTTTACTCACTAGGAGCTATAGGGGACAAAGCAGCTCATTTCAAATAAGCATGATTGGCCCTGGTCCTTGTTTTGACTTACCTTGCCGAGAACGGCAGACCCGATGCAGCTTGGGCACACTGCTTCCATTGCCGGATTAACAAACGCATTTTCCGAAGGCACTGAAAGTGAGAAGAAGACATAAAATAAGCGCATGTAAGTGCTCTAAACTGGACACACACGAAAAGAATCTTTACCATCAATCTTAGTGCTACAGCGCAGCAAAAAAAAAAGAGAAAAAACAAGGAATAAAAGTGAGGTGCACAGTACAAGCGCTCGTACTGTGTTTTTCACCTTTAGTTTTTGTTTTTTTGCTGCATTGTAGTACTAAGATGGATCACCAACATGCCCAATTCTGCACTCTGCTTTATTTTTAAGTTCACCTCTCTGGCTTTTCAATTAGCGAAGAAGTTACCGTGTTTATTCGAATAAGACAGAATATTTTTTTTTTTTTTTTTTTTTTTCAAAATCCGTAGTCTCAAAGTCATACCCCACATTATATTCTAAGCTCAGTATACATACATATATATATATATATGGCAATTTTTTTGCCTCTCCAAACTGCACCCTCGCCTTATAATCGTGACCGCCTTATAATCGAATAAATACGGTAAATAGCCGGCATAAAATATTTGTGATTTTTCACAAAAAAGAAAGCTGAAACAAACAGTTATTTGTTAAAGCATGCAAGAGAAGTTTTGTTGACAGTGCCAAAATTCAAGTGATGAATTTCACAAAGAAAAATTATGACTGGAGGCACCGTGCTATAAAAGCACATGGATGAAACTGCTTTCTAGTCATAATGGCAGCAGCATGCCCAGCACTAATATTGCACGGCTGGCAAGATGAGATACAAGCAGTGGCTATTATGATAGCCTAGGCTGGACAGACGCAGCGACGTACACAGGAGTTGTGAGGGTAGTGAGGTGACCAATGAGCATGGCACTTGCTCCCGATATGGTCGTTATAGGGATCGGCTCAAAATAAAAAGAGCCCTGCATTTCTTTAACATCAATCACCTGCCATTCACAGGGAATATGATGTGGTCTTAATACAAAAGTGTTTTATGCCCGGGTACACCAAGATCTGACCGGCGTCATATCCGTCATGGAAATGACGTCGTCAGAAAAAGTTGAATTCCGGCGGCTGCGCCTGCATTTGAGCCACAAACTCTCTCGCCGCAACGGGAGGTACACAGCGCTCTGCCAACTGCGCTACGAATTCAAGTGCAAGTAGGTCCACAAATGCGCCTTATATCTTTCCCACTACTTTCTTCATTCAGATGCCGTCTAGGAGATGCTGCCGTCTAGGAGAAGTGAAGCGAAGTAGTTCATCGTGACACTAATGAGTGCTGACAGTTTGCACCTCAATGCCAGCGTCTTCGAGTACGCGGGACGCGGGTGAATCAAGGGTGCCTTGAGTCTGTTTCTGTTTCATTCACACGGTTTTCAAGGGGCTGTGGTTTCAGTCGGATTTACGCAATGTTCCGGCACGTGCAATTCAGTGTCTAACGTTGATGCGTCTAATGGTGCCATACCCACGTAGTAGAAATAGCGATGTGCAAGTTCATATAGATGCACAATAAATGCTCCTGTGAAGACACATTTCACTTTCGTGTTTTACCGATTCCTATGAAAGAGGCATCAATTACATTTTTTTCGTTATGAGCAGGTCGCATAAATGTATGCAAATCACACTGGCAAGAGCAAAAGAAGTGCATTTTGTGGTATCTTATGGTACAACCATGAAGACGTATGGAAACGCACAACAACAAAAAGAATGACAATAAATAAAAACTTACGTTGCTCGAAGTAGGAGTTGAGCGATGCAGCTATGTCTAGCAATGTTGGCACAGCAGAATCCCACAGAGGCGTGCCGCTGGTTTTCTGGTGCACCATCCACATCATGCTTAAAAACATACGCATTGCACTGCAAAGGAAAATGGGTTTTGCATTATTATATAGTTCCATTTTTACTGGTTCTTTGTGTTAAACAGCCGAATTCTAATATATTGAACTCATAGGTGTCAAATTTTGCAATGGTGTATCGAAGTATCTTTATTGTAGAATGTAGCATATGCCTGACTTCAAGCAAAAAAGAATTGTGGAGGGTGTTGTGGGCCCCGTAAAATGATCTTAAGACTCCCACTTGAGAACCACTGCTTTAGAGTTCGCCATGATTGATGACACAATAAACAGTATGAAACATAAGATCAGGTATTGCTCAGTTTGTGCTTTGGTCAGAGCAGCACATCTGCTAAACAAACAATTTTCCCAAGCGCGACTGCTGCACATACTTTTTACTTCACCGAATTACTTGATTCAGCTATACATCAAATTTGGGGCTACATAAAAATATTTTCGGTTCTTTATTTTCTTAGTTTTACACAAAGATGTTTGCCTATAGGTTTTTATTCTGATTTCCTTACCTGTGCACTGGCCGCTTTGCATAACCTCCCAGAAAGTTTGTCACCGCCCTGTTGACCTGCTCGTCATTCAAAAGTCTCACTACGTCATTGCTGTCACTGCTGTAACCTGCAGCTATGTCTGCAGCCAGCCTTTCCATCTGTTCCAACATGCGTCCAAGCTTTTCTTCTGGAATTTGGTCAATCCACTCATCGTCCTGATTGCGCCGCTCTTGAGCCTGTAAATTTTATTAGTGAAAGGGCGAATACACTGGCTGATCGCGTCATCAGCTCTTGAATAACAGTACAGGTAATAAGGAAGACAAAAAAACTTACCTTACTGCTATCCAAAGAGTGCGTGATCTCCTTGTAGTCGTCCCACTTGTTTATAGCAAAAAGCCTCACCAGCATATCTGTTATGTAATAGAGATAACAGGACAGCTTGTTCGCCACTCTTGGCAACACCCAACATAAATGCAGGTAGGTGAATTAAGAGCAGTTACCTTCAGTTCCTGAATCACGCGTAAGGTTTGCGTAGTGGTAGAACTCCTTCATCTCATCTACCAGCTGGCCTGCATTCATTTGCATTCCTCTGGTGCGCAGAGCTTTTGTGAACTTGGCCAACCTGGAAGACGCGCAGCGTTTCAGAGAGAATATTTTTAAGTTTATCCCCTTTGGCAATTCAAACAATTTTTTACAGTATCACTCCGTTAACCAGTTGAAAATTTCATTAAGATATGCAGCAAATCACAAGCAAATCACAAGATCAACAAAGTCTTGAATGCTGATGGCATAGTCATAATGTTGCTAGAAATACTAGCAGACATTTTGGCATGCCGCATAGTGCTCCGATGTAAAATGAGGGCTTAGCTCTGGCCCTCATTTGATGGCCTTCACACTGATACAATCATACATAGGCGTTTCCCAATATTTTCAAAGGCAGGACAATCTTTTCACTGCATTTATAACATTGGTTGACAAACTTACGCTTCCCACGCTGTTTTGTCATCTACGTTGGCCAGTAGCTTTCTCAGATTTATGAGAGCAACAATCCCATTTTTGACAGCAATCTTGTCGGGTGCCTCGGCACGTAGCAATGCCTTGTTGATATTAAGAGCGTCCCACGGAGATAAAAATGAGAGGTTGTCGCTCCATCCATCTGGCAGATCCACTGGAGGTAGCAACGACCCTTTCTTGGCTCCGAGTCTCTTGATCAGATTGTACATTTCCCATGCAAAATGCCTGGCTTCGGGACTGAATTCTGCGTCGTTGGCAACCTGGAACATTATCGTTTTGTTACCCACTGGTGTTTGATCATCAGTAGAATGAGAAACCCTCTAAATTACTTACACTGGAGTCCATCGTTGTTAGCTCATCAATGATGGCAGTGAAATTGGTGCTACAAATTGCGTGCTTGAACAATTGGTTGTCCAGCTCGTCAGGTGTAAAGACAATTGGATCCCCTCGTTCGCATAGCTGCTGCTGAGCTTGAAGAAAACTGTGGATGGGAGATTTCTCCTGCACAAATGCGAGATATGTTGTAGAAATGGCTTGCAACTCGGCTGCAATACCGTGATTTCCCGCGTATAACCCGCACCTGCGTATAATCCGCACCCACACTTTTAGCCCTCCAGAAAAGAAAAAAATCCTCACGTATTTCCCGCGCATTTGATACAGGAACGGCTGCACCGAAGCAACACATCACATACTGTGTAGACAGAAAAAGTGTATATTTAACAAGTAGAATACACTGACTGCAAGGCGAAAGTCACAATTTACTAATAAAATTCAGTTGTCAGAGTGCGCTCGTCCTTGTTTTTCCTTACTTGTCCTTGCACGTTTTGCGGAATTGCTGCCATGGAAGGCATAGTCATTGTTACTGTGTAGGAGCTTCACGGCACAACGTGCGTCGCCGTGAAGCTGCACTAAAGGAAAAACCCTGCATATTATCTGCACCCATACAATGCCACTGAAATTTTTGCATTTTTGGTTCGGGTTATACGCGCAAAAGTACGGTAATTGTTACCACAATTTGTTACCTTTGTTTTCTGCCGAACAATCAGAGTGGACATCAACGATTCAGCTGCGGTGGGCAGCAGGGGTAACCAGGTCGTTAGAAATGAAGCTGTGTGCGTTCTGTTGCCGAATGCTTCTTCAACTGGTATGAGTGAGGATCCTGAAAAGAAAAATCAGCAGGCAATGAGTCGAACAGGTAACGTGCAAATACCGCGCAGATGCTGAGCTGATGCTGCAAAGACAGCTGCTCACAATCGTCCACAGAATAAGGACTCTGCTGTGGCCACAATACATCATCACACCATAACTGCACATTATCGCAATTCCCTACCAACTTTGAATCTTAACTTCATTACTGAAATGTTGTAGTATCTGAAGGTCATTGCGATAGGGTGTGATGGGAATCGGCACAAAACCGTTTTTGGTAGTTGTGGCAAGCTATTCAGGTGGCTCTTCATAACCGGCTCACGGCGAGAATTAGCGAGTGATGAAAGCTATTCCTGACAGGAAATACCACATTAATTTATTTTATAATAAAGCATTATTCTATAAGGAGAAATTTCTGAATGATGCACTTGGCTGCCTTGTCCATGTATGTACAGTCGAACACGGGTATATCAAATTATTGTCTATATCGAACTCATAAATTATCCCCTTGAAAATTCTGTGTAAAAGTATAGGAATTCGTACGTTTATATCGAACCGTATTTTTCCCGACATCGGGTATATCGAACGCCGCGGGAGCTGGTAGGTGCTCTTCGGCGGTCGCTGCACCCCCGATTGAGGTTGAGGAGGATGTGGACGAATGCGCGGGCATGGCGAAGGTCGGGTACAGGTGGCGACTCCTCGATAGGCTTTTGATGAACCTCCGCGTGGGCACCGAACTTAAGGTTGACCTGTTGGGAGCCATACGTATGATGACAAGCGCTTGGAACGGCGTGAAGAAGGAGACCGTGGCCAACTGCTTCCGGAAGGCAGGCTTTGTGACGGCCGAACTTTCAGAAGCTTGCGAAGACGGTGACGACGACGACGAGAGCATGGGCGACACGTTTCGTGAGTTGTCGTCCTTTTTCCCGGCTGCTGTTCCAGCCGGAGTGTCTGCCGACGACTTCGTGAACGCTGACACCAATGTTCAGGCTGTTTCGAGCCTCGGTGACGAGGATATTGTAGCTGCGGTCGTACGAACCCAGGCCGATAGCTCGAGTGGTGAAGATCGTCCGGACGAGGAGGCGGCTACACGATCGTACTTCGCGGGTGAAGTGGCCGCTGCGTTCAGCTTGATTCCCCGTTGTTGCGGCGACATGGAAGGAACTGGGCTGTCGCACCTGGACGGCCTCGAGAATATTGAGACCAGCGTCTTTAATTTCATTTCCAGGACGAAGAAGCAGGCCAATATCAGCGATTTTTTTTTCACGGAAATAAAGCGTCCTGTTGCGTCGTGAGTGCGGAATTAGTTGTCATTCTTGAATGCGCCCATCGGTAAGTGATCGTTCGCCATAGGTGACGTCTCAGAGCCCACATTTTTTATATCGAATTTTTCATATATCGAACTATTTCGCGACCCCCTTGGAGTTCGATATATCCGTGTTCGACTGTACTCCATTAAACAGGTCATAAAAAAAAGACAATTTCGCGTAAGCGTTAACTCCTCTTCCTCACCTCTATTGGTAAACAAATTGTCACCCTGTACACACCACAGTACACATAACTGTCAAATCAAGCTTTCCACTGTGCTCATACGAAGAGACTTCGCTAAAAACAGGTACATAAAAAAAAGTGGTGGTATACCTGCCTTTGTACTGCCTTGTCATTGCTTGTACGAGGTGTTTAATTGCTTCCAAGGCTTGACGGTAACTGGAATGTGCCTCTTCATTTTTAAATTGGGATTCAAAAAGAGTTGCCCATGCCTCAATTCTGAAAAAAAGAAAGAGAGGAAACAAAAGTTTGTGAAGGCGACTTGCAGTGTATGTGTGTGTAATAGGTTTTGGGACTTGAGAGTTTAATGCAATGAGGTTATTTGCATTGTTAAAAGGAAAACAGCTAAGCAGAAGTTGTTGTTGAACAACTTGGTGCATCTGTGGTGAAAACACAGGGTTTGCACCGAAAATATGAACACAGGGTAAGACAGGACATGTTCTTGTCCTGTCTTACCTTATGTTCGTCCTTCTTGCTTAAACCCTGCATTTTCAAGAAAAGAGCTGTTTGTTATTTGAATCAGTGCGAAGGATTGAAGTAATTCAGTTGTGTCTTCAGTAATTTAGTAGATTTATAACTCTGGATGGTCGTAACCATGCAGTGATGAGAGCTATTATTGTGAGGCAGCTTTGCATCTTTGTGCGGTATAGACCACAGTATTTCTCCTAGTAGTGACCCTGTGATACTAAAAACTACTTCGTAAATCCTGCCTGCGATGCTTAGCTCAATTTTCCACTTGCCTGTGTATAACTATGGGTATAATTATGTATTTCTATTAGTACAGTAAATTACATTAAATACTTTCTTCCAAGAACGCCTGCTACAGTGATAAGTGTGATCTGCCCTGAAAACAAGCACAACCTAATCTTGCACATTGAACTTTTAACAGAATTTTTCTTTTTGTTTACCTAGTGTGAGCCACTCATTTTGGTTTTTTAAGGCTTTATCTGTCCAAAATTTGCTGAAAAGACCTTGGGTTATCATTTTGCTGGAAAGTTTCAAATCTCTACTCTTCTTCAGCATTTTTAAAAACTAGGAAGAACATGTGACTTTTCTTGTACTTACTTCTTCAGGTCTGCCTTGAGCAGACCGTTGCTCAGCTGATTGACGAAAGATTCACCCAGTTCCTTCCATCTGTTGGCAGTCAAGAAAGGCACATCTCTCGTGGAAGTTGATGTGTATGAGGAAACAAGTTCGTCATAGATGTTCATAGCGTTTTCATAAAACGAGCTTAGATCTTTTATATTTCCTGGACTGGCCTGTGGAGAGAAAAAGTAAATAGTCGCTGGTTTTAAAGTCTGTTTAGGAAAACATATCACCGCATATAATGCATTTTTTGTTTCCAGCTGCTACAACCTGTTTCTCGTACCAAATCTGTGCGACTCATGCAACACTTCACTGTTCTCAATCAGTTCTTCCAGCTTGCAGTGTACATTGTGTGTGTATATATACATATAACTGGAACAGTGATGACGGCATGCAGAAAACATCAAAACATTATAACAGTGAGCCTAATGCTATCATTTCACGCCGCTTTGTTTTAGCCCGGAAATTTAAAATTTCTTTTTCAACATTTGGCACCGACACGACAGTGTTTTGCTTACCTGAATTTTATCACAGTTCGACTTGAGTTCCTTGATCGTGTCCTCGCTACTAAATTTGCAGGCTAAGTGATGAATGGCATCGATGGGGACAGTTTTCATGCGGTCGTTGAGCGCAAAGTACTTCGTCCATTCGTTTGAGTGCAGGGAACAAAGTCTTTTGAGACCGTCCTTTGAGTTGGCAAAATCGGTGACAACCGCTTTAACCTGCGGAAATAATGTAGAGCGATTTGTACAGGCTGACTTAGTACTATCCAGTAAATATTGACAGGTCCTTGGACCGGCTCTGTAGAGGCAGCTTGCAACCAAGACTTACATATTTCGGCTCCATTACTGTGTCGAACGTGACATCCGCAACCTCCAAGCTGTTGTTTAAAAGTTGCAAGATCGCCTCAACATTTCTGTTGTTCTTGTTATTTGCCAGAACATTCTTCCACTTCAAGTTCCCTACCGAGAGATTGGGAACAGAATGTGAACACAGTGCTTATCGTTTCCAAGTATCACATGCTTTCACAATAAGGGCAACAAACACGCACAGAAAGGAGCCTTCAATCTGCATGCCGTTCTTGCAGCTGCCTCGAATATTGAGTCCAGTGCCGCTGAGTCGTTCTCAAAAACGACGGTGATTCCTTTGAGCACGGATAATGCTCTGAGCCGATTGGCAGAAGATCTGAAAGAAGAGAATCATTTCTGTGCATTGTAATGATGCCTTTGCAGGACCTGACTATAATGATAGTGAAAGGACTCAGACTCACACTATCTGTGCAGTTATGCTTAAAAAATACAACTCTTTTTTCTTTTTGCACTTATCGAAAACAGAAACGCAGCACTTTTATTAATTGTTCTATCCCGTAGAGAATTGCAGATGATGCTTTCAAGACACTTCATTAACTGTCAATGTTAGAAAATGGAACAACAAGCAATCACTAATAATGGAGAGTTTAGCAAGCAAAAGCCCCGTGCTTCACAGCAGCTTAAAAGCTGAGACATATTTGTTAGTTTAGGTATAGGAGGGCTGCAAAGTAGCGGTCACTGTTATTAAAAATTACAGGGTCAGTATATTTGAGGAAATATTTCAGTGCCCAACGCCAAATGCAAAATGAGAAAGAAATTACGGCCATTTGTATAGGCCACTCCTCCAAAGTCATGGATTTACTGCTGGAAAGCGTCAATGGGAATCACAAGGGTAGTGCTCAAACCTTACAAATTACACTGTTAGTTTTGTGTAATATAGATTGACAGCTGGTGCTACAAGAAATACGACAGCACTGGAAATGGTCTAAATTTACCCAACAATCAATTATGTGCAATCCACTGGGCCTTAAAGTGAACAACATCGAGTTTTTGCGGATTTGTACTAAATGAAAATGACTTCAAAAGGATAGTAAAAATGTTAGAACTGAGCCATTATAGCCGCCAACCAACTATTTGAAGATAGTTGGACAAAAAATTAAAGAAAGGGGCTGTAGTAGCAGGGCAACTCAGGTAGATATAAGGCCGATGTCAAGAAAGAAAGAAGAAAGGGGAATAGACTTGCCTTTCATAAAAAGTGCATTCATAAGTGGGCAATTTTTACTAGTAAGAAGCGACCTAACCTTTGCTATTCGTTACTGTCAAATATTTCAAAAAGTTTTCCAATGCTGATATCCTGATCGAAGCAAATATAAAATAACCCATTGAATATTGTATCCAAATATTGAAAAGAAAAAAAAACGAGTATTATTTGCACATGCTCATTAACAACAATGCACAAAATGTGCTTCAGAGTCAGCGCCGTTCTTTCTTTCTTTCTTTTTTTTTTCTTTTTTTTCTTTTTAGATTTACCTGGAATCCCAAAAGTTTGTCGTGAGGTAACGATGCCACTCCGTGCTGTTGAACAGCGGAGACGCTCCCGCCTCTGGGTTTTTGGCTTGCAGCAGGCTGATGATATGTTGCAGGGTTTCGAAAAACCACTGTGTCTGATTATCACTTGCAAGTGGCACCGTGCTGTAGTTTGCCTGAAACATTTGCAGTCACATTTCGATATTTATGAGAAAAGAGCAAATAAAAAAGTCATGCAACTACACTTGCAAGCGAGAAAACTGGTTGCACCCTTTACCAATTGACAGCTATATAACTCAAATATTCTGAACATGGAAGCTTAATGGAGAAATAGTCCATAGCAGAGTGGAAGTGAAGGTTCAAAAAGTACTAGTTTTGTTTATTAGAAGTTACCCAAGCAACCACGGACGTCCGTGGAACTCTGAAAAATAGTCAAACGTCCAATGTCAAGTTTGGACGGCCACTGTACGTCCATGTTTGAATGTACATTTGTGGATGTACAGTGAACATCCAGCAACAGATGTGCAAAGGGTATACATTTCCATATGTCCTAAGGACATCCACCCGTGGACGTACGAAGTTACCTTGAAGCGTCACATAATGCCCTTAAATTGAATATAAAATAAAAAAAACAAAAGCTACTCTGCTCTTCAAGTTAAAAGATTCGTCCATACATTACTAAAATTAAGCGCAGATTTTAACTTTTTGGATCACCTCATTGACTCCAACAATGATCTCTGTGGGGAAGGGTATATATATCCGGTAACGAAACGTGTGAAGAAAGTTTACCGAGTTCGTGTATACTTTTCTGCCCAGTAGTACATTGGTGTTGTGGGGTGTAGGAACATAAGCTTGTCGTTATTACAACATTTGTGATTCTATAAATTTTACTGAACATAAAAACACATCCAATTTCAGACACCTCAATGGATTTATGGGAGTGTTAAATCCATACGTCCCACGGAAACTCATGCAATGTCCATCGGCTCTGAAACGGATGTTTTGCGAACGTCCGTTTTGTAGCTGATGGATGACTCTTTCATCCCAGGAGTCATCATGTAACGGATTCTAGCTGCTTCGTGTCTTGTTCAACAGGAAATACTATCACCCCCTCCTTCATTCTGCTGCCCCAAAATCATGCCAAATTAAGGACAGTTCATCATAACCTGAAAGGAATCTTCGAAGAGGAAGTGGTGAAGAAAGGGCATGAGATTATGCACACCGAATGAACACCGCGACACTTGGCCATATAAATGCTATCTCACCTAGAACCTGCCTGCTTTCCTAAACTATTTCTTTTTTTATTTTCAGCAAGGGTTCCCCCGTACCTGCAGCACTTCGTGGACACCAGTGAAGTTGATGGCACAGAGCTCCTTTATCGCAGATGTGGCCATGTCTATTTCCTGCGGAGGAACTGTGAGGTAATCCTGAACGTTGTTGTTGCACAAGTCGGCAATGTCATACTTCTGCTTCACGAGTTGAGAAATCTGAGGGAAAAAAATGTTTAATAAAGTTGAGAACATGTCGCACCTGCAGCACAAACCGACATATCCCAACCTGCTTCTATGTCTACAAGCAATGCAGAAATGGAAACCTTGTAAGACAGCACAAGGATTTTTAAAATCAAAATCTGTCGCTAAACAAGTCTGTCCTGCCCGGTTCTTTTAACCTTATTCTCATGTTCTTGAATTTTTTTTCAATGTGCAGCCATGACCTCACACAGCTTTTACTTGATGTGGTGATACTGTTGAAATATGAAACATTTGAGTTGGGGATTTGTCAAACTTCTTTGTTTTGCCGTTTTTTTCTGCTTAGTGAGAAGAGTGGGAAGGGGTATCAGGTTCTGAATTGCGAAGTTGGTTTAGAATGAACCAATCTACTGTGCTGCAAAGGGGATTTTTTGTTAAAAAACAAGTTGCCTCACCTTTTTCGGTTCTACGGCCAGTGTGTGAAGGAAGTACTCCATCAGCTTCACCAGGTAATTGTTGACCCATCTAACCAGCATTTCGAGGTCAGTTGTAGTCTTGAAGAGTTCAGACACGGTTGTATCCTGGCCCCCTGAAGGAACAAGCGATTGCAGGGTGCTAATAAAGAAGGGTGTTGCAGGAAGTTGGACAGAGAGTCAAGCAAAAGTCTTTGTTACCCATCGTGTCGGAGAGCATGCCTTCAGTCGTGGACAAAAAGGAGACTATCTTGAGCAGGTAAGGTGCAAGAGTGTGGTTGAGCTGAGCGTCAAGTTCTTGGAAAGCAACGCTGACCAGCTGTAGAACCGCGGTTGCCTTGCTGAAAACAAGATTGACGACACATGTTAGAGCCGATACGCAGCCTGAACCCACCAACAAAGTGCTATTTTATTTATTTTTTATTTTTTACATAATGCTGCCCCTGTAAACACGCTCTTTTGGCTTATATATCATCGGTTATCATTGTAGAAGTTACACATATAAATGAACTGGCCCCCTTAACATTGTACTTTTTTGCTCTTGGTTGTTCAGATTTTTTTCTCTCTCTCTCTTTTGTTTTTGGTGATTAGAGAGTTTTCACAGAGCAAACCTGATGGGCCTCTATGCAGACTTGATGGTGGACAATTGGAGAAAGGATCTAACTAAGCCTCTTGCTCTCTTTAAGTTATCTGTATAATTGTGTTGAACTTTGTAACTTTGTATATCTCCTTAGCTATGTTTCGGGAATCAGCACTGCTGTAGTATTTGTAAATGATAATGATAATAACTGATGACCACAAATTATCAGCTGTTAGGACAATGAGCGATCGAGGGAAGTTGAGTTGTGCGAGTGATCAACTCTCAGCCCAGGGCAGCAAATTGACTACCAAAACCTACATTTAAAAAATTAGGACAGTAACATCGAAACGCGAAGTGCGCATCTTGTTAGCAGTACAACGTTATGAAGGAAACTTTTGTAATGGTGTTTAAAAAAAGCGTAAACTTTATGCAATGCTGCAGTGCGCAGGCCACACAATCTGTGGTGACAGGTCGACGTTGTAATTCACGAGTCTGTCATTTTTTCCTCGCACTAAAGCCAACAATATTTCACTCCTTGGGACAAAAGCTTGCTGTGCCCGATGTCACACACCCTGCTGGAGTGTCGTCCGTGCCGAAGGCAGCCCTGGCATACTTCAAAGCGTCCTTCATGGCGGCTCCATGGAGAGCGGGAACGTCGGGAAACATCGACACGTCCACATCCCGGAGCAGCTCCATGTTCTTCAGCAGTACAACCAAACGTGAACCCATCTTTGTCCAACTCATTGTGATGTCCTGTCCGTGGTTCACTTTCTGGATCTAGGAACAGTTACATCAACACAAATCAAGGAACGAAACGGGCGACAATGTAGACAATTGCACTCGGGACTACCTACCATACTATTCGAGTGATACATTGATAACGTACGCTCTCTGACACTGATCTCTCTGGCAGTTTGGTGTGGTCATAGTATATCTCTATAATGTGTGCTTATGTTTCAAGGGTTTTGTTCTAAAGGGAGCTTGCATAAAGCTGTGAGTAGTAATGAGTGCTAACTGCAGTAGTGCAGCAGGAACAAAACTAGCAGGACAGGGCTACGTCATTTAGCGAACCAACCTGATGCATTTAGTAACCCAACCTTCTGGTTACAGCATCTGCATATTGATTGAATCAGAACAGAAATACACTTTATTACTTTAGTTTCAGTGCAAGTGGCCTTTTTTTTTTGTCGCAGTAAAATGAGCATTTATGTGATGCACAAAATTGGGGGGGATTGTGGTTTGGCTCTCAAGGAACTGTATTTAGGCTTTACCAGCTCAATGTTTTCATCAAAATTTCCAGCGTGTTTGCCTAACTTTTTAGAAAAGCCATGTAGATGTAATTTTTTTCACTTCCTAGAAACAATCCGAAACTATGAACAGGTCTGCATCTGTAAAAGCTACCGAGTGTGCTGATGACGACCGTGCATATTGATAATGACCACGCCCGCATTGTGACGAAGTTTGTCACTGGAATTCCAGAGCCCAGTT
Organism: Haemaphysalis longicornis; assembly: GCF_048455015.1. Classification (NCBI taxonomy): domain Eukaryota; kingdom Metazoa; phylum Arthropoda; class Arachnida; order Ixodida; family Ixodidae; genus Haemaphysalis; species Haemaphysalis longicornis. The sequence continues at coordinate 223,495,013 of NW_027526295.1, read as the reverse complement.
AGGCATTCCTGCTGGCTTATTTCCTGCAAATTTCAACGCACTAACACCTTACATAAGCAGACAGTGAAAGCAGGGGGATCACTTGCAGGTGCGGTCAGAACACGCACCAAAGAGTTTTTTGTTTTTGTTTTTTTAAAGTGCACTCACTGCTTACTGTGAAGTTTACAAAGATACAAAAATGCTCGAGGTCATTGAACCCTTCGACTAAATTGAGCCCATGACCTCGCAAGCTGCACTCGAGGTCGTGGGTTCAGTTGCTGCTTGTAAAACCTGTATTTGTGATAGAGGCAAAACACAAGATTCCAGCCAGCGCACATGGAAGAACTCCAGGTTGCCTAAATTAGTCCATTGCCATTCATTACGAATTAGTGGAGTTGTCCTGATCACAAAAAATGCCTTAAGTGCATGAATGTACCACAGATACAATAAAATGCTGTTTTTTTTACCAGAATTGGCATCTTATCTTTGGATGATAGAACTTGGTAAATAGGGCACCAAAATTCTTCTATATCAACTTGATTCCCACGTACCTTTGAAGAAATGCTCGCCACGTGGGGCTCCATAAAGATCTCGGTCAAGAGGATGGGGAGTTGCTGGCACAACTTTCCCTCCAGCCTGCTCAAGCTGTCTGTGTTCCCGACATTTAGCAGGTCGGCAAACTTGCCCTTTTTGCAGGGAACGTAGAATTTCTTGACTTGGTTGTCTTGCAGCTTCTCGATAAACTGCGAAAGGAAGGCAGGATATTTTCTTCTGCTTGACCACGTGAAGGGGCCTTACAAACAAATCGCTACAGGCTTATAAAAAATACATATCCCCAACTGCGGTCCCGGCAGCAGGTCAAGCACAATGCCTTATAACGGTAAAAAATAAACCGTCCTGCTAAGTGGCGCACTGCCGTCTAGTAAAAGCACTCTCAAAGCTCCTCTAGTTTTGTCCGGAGCATGTCAGAAGTTGCTTTTACAATACAGTTCTGTCATTATATCTCCTAAATACTATTTCATTCATTATTTCATCGCGTTCATTTATTAATACTATTTCATCGCGTTCATTCATTAATCATGTTACCTTGAACATGCTACTCAGCTATAAGACAATTTAAAAAGGGGAACACTGCTCTTAAAACAGCTCCTTTTAATTTTTAAGTAAACTCTGTGGAACTTGCTAGTCTTTCTGCTTTTTTTCCACTGATTTCAAACATGCCATTATTTTTTTGAGTCAGTCAATTAGTTTTCTAGGTAATTAAAGATAGTTAGTCATTTGTGGAGGATCAAAAGACAAAACAGTGTTAGCTATAAAACTGTAATCTTTATATTTTCCAATACTATGAACCCTGATGAGTGCAATAAGAGAATTGGTTTTTTGATGCACCGCTTGGAGGTAATTTTACAACTCATTAAACTTAAGTGGCACCAGTGGCAAGGAACCATTTCTAATGCCCATTTCGAACACCAAAGTTTAACAAGCTGTAAAATTAGTTCCAAGCAGTGCACCAAAATCGATTCTCTTAATGCACTCACCAGGGTTCTTAGTATTGGAAAATATAACTATTACAGTTTTATGGCTAACACTGTTGTGTCTATTGTTCCTCCAAAAATGACTAATTATCTGTAATTACCTTGAGAACTGATTGACCTACTCAAAAAATTATGGCATATTTGAGATCAGTAAAAAAAAAGCAGCAAGACTTGCAAGTTTCACAGAGTTTACTCAAAAATAAAAAAAGAAAGGAAAGAAAGAAAAAAAGGAAGAGCCATGTTTCCCCTTAAGCCTATCACCTTCTTTCTGTAATACGTGTTGAGTAAAATACAAACAAGCTTTACCACATGTCACACCCCACAACAGTGTAGCCTCGTCTGCCCGTATATATACTCAAACTACGACTGCATAAATTAAAATGGAATTAGTCTTACATTTCCTAGGTCTGCTTGGAGAACCTTCATCCCAATGCGGATAAATTCAGGCGTGAATTCCAACAGCTCAGTAATTATGGTGTTCAAGCTTCTGACGTTCAGTGCAGCGTTGCGCACAGTCAGTCGCCCACCTTCCGCTGCAAGAAAAAAAAAATGGAAAAAATTGCAGCACTGCCACAAAACAGCTGTTCATGAATGGTTGTGACGGGCTATCAAGCTTGTGGATGGCAGCCTGACAGCAGCTATCACCCTGCCACTGTTGAGGTAATGAAAGTATTATGAAAGCGCAGATTTGCCGCAGTGAGGACACATGAAATATAAAAGATCCATCACTTTTTTTAAATGCCATCTGTGGAGAGACAAGTGAAGCTAATTTATTTATGGTCTTAACAGGGCAAGACAGAGTCTCCAAACTTGAGCCAACGTAACTCGCTAGCAAGAGGGAACGTCGGAAAAAATTTTCTGTAGTTGGATTGAGGAAGTTATCTTTGATGTGTCTCATGCCAAACAAAAGGAAAAAAGTGTACTTACACAGCACGCCTGCTGTTAACTGGTTCAGCATATCAGTCACTTGGTCAGCCATGTAGAATACTGCCAGAAAGTCATTCCAGTACTTCAGCTTCTGGAGAGACACATAGTCTGAGGCTACCTCAACTACCTTCATTGCAAACGTAATCCTGAAATACAAGAGAACAGTGTTATGCTTACTATAGATGACATGTTCTATTTGTAAACCACGTTTTTCAAAACGCTAAGCTTGCCACTGAAAATGTATTTTTAATAGAGAACAAGAGAGCCATGCTTAAGACAGTTAAGGAAATACCTTTCTTCTCTGGTCTTTGAGCTCCACATGTTGTCGAACCTTGCTGTGGCCTTGGAAATGCTGTCCCATTGGTAAGGCAGACTCTTCAAGCCTACGGTCTTGTTTAGAAGCCCCGTGATGTCAGATATCTTCACACTCATGGGGTCCCACGTCTTGGGGTCTTGAACAGCTGGCTTGCTTTGAAATGTCTTTAGGAACTGTGAGATTTGAGAAAGGAGGTACTAGTTCACTATAACAGACGTAATATCAGCAGAGACACATCTTAGCAGCACATAATGCGTAAAGACATAACAGAAGGATATAAAATCAATATCAGGAGTTTTGCATGCCGAAGCTTCACTTGGGCTTGAGGCGTGCTGTAGTATAGAGCTGTGGATAAATTTAAACTTTATCGGCTTATTTGCCATGTTCTGAAATCTTGGCGCATGGGAATTTTTCACCTCAGAAAACACACGCCATAGCCAAGATTGAACCCACGTCCTTTGACTCGGCAGCACAACTCCTTTGCCAATAAGGCAGGTTCATCCTTGCTTGCTTGCACTTGTGTTTTAGCGAAGTTGGAAGAAACGCCAGTGCTAGCACACACATGAGATTGATACTGAAGTCGTAACTCATTAATATGCACATTACTCAATGAAGCAAAGCTAAAAAATGTACAGAACAGTGTACTCACCGCTGGTACAATGTTTTTTAAGAAGTTGCACGTGAATCCCTGGAGACGTTTGACTTCATCAGCAGACCCATGAACCCGAAATACTGCCTTAAACCTGTCTTCTTTGCAGACCACGTTCAAGATTCCATTAGAGGACAGCATCTGGCCAACCTTAATGTAATAAACAGACATTTCCCGCTTTTACAACATACTCTTCTAGCACCGTAGTTTATACATAAGCGATACACTATGTACTTACTCTGTTGTTTGATGAAAATGTTAATATTAGGCTTTCAACCATTTGAGGGAAGAAGGCATTGTTCCCATTTTCGAATGCTCGCTGGAGGTCTGGAAAAAAAAGGGGAGTTGGAGAAGACAAAGGCTATAAAACAATTTGGTTACCCAAGCTGCATAATCAAAACAATCAGTTAAGAAATTGTAAAGCTATAACAATGCCCTAGCATCATTTTACAGTAGTTTATTGTTGAAAGAAGGATGCATTTATAGTAAGTACCTCCTAGAAATGGTTGTCGTTTTGTATGCCGTTAACGCCTGTCAACAGCTGAACATTTTTTTTATGATGTAACAAGTGTGTTTACTTCCTGGTACGGAAACTGTACTTCGACAGAACTTTTTACACTGGCTACTTCATAACTTGTTGTGACCAGCGAAGTTTAAAACTACGGCAACTCCCACAAAGTAACTACAGTAGCATAATACACAAAGGCAAGCTTTAATGGGCCCCTTTTCCACTATAAGCCTTCATTTCCCTGGCCAGGCAGTGAAAGGTTGTTTTATGCCTCCCCCCTCCCCTTTTGTCCTTGAGTTAGGTAACCTACCAGTTTGCAGGAACTCCACCACAATGCCAACAAGTCTTCCAGTGTAGTACATTGCATCTTGCCGCTTTTTCGTCATTTCTGGCGTTTCATCTTGGGTTGACATCAGCTCATCCAGTATATGAAGCATGTCTTCACTGAGGAGTATAGGCAAATCATGGTACACATATAATCATGGGTCTCAGTAATGCCGGTAATACTGTGGTATGAAAAGACCAACATTTATATAAAAAAAAAATAATTTAAAACAAGGTTGACTTCTTGGAATAAACGACGCTGCTTGCATTGTGTTTGAGGCTATAACAAGCACAAAAGACAGTGTTTTATGCATCTGATAGCAGCAAAAAGAAATAACGTTACGTTGCATTTGAGAAGGAATGGGTTAACTCTCCATTGCTGATTTGAAAGTAAATTCAGTGAACTATTATATCATTGTTTTCTCTTGCTCAGGACTTCAGACCTTCGCACAAGACAAATTCTTCATGATGAGGGTTGGAAATATTTGTTTTGTCGACCGGTGTTTCTATAAAAAGGGACAAAAGGTACTATGTATGTACTAACTGCGGTAGAATCTCGTTAAACCGTAACCGCATAAGCCGTAGTTTCGTTTTATACGTAGTTACGCCCAATCCCCGACTCAGTTTTTAACCTAATGCATTCGGATAAACTGATTAGTATGCACTTTCTTCGCGTCCCTGTCAGGTACGGTTTAACGAGGTTTAACTGTACTATGAAACTGGTACTATAAAATTGTCCACAGAAATGACGAGTAAAATACTGCAGTGTGTTGGGTGCACATACATGCTGGTTCCACGCACGAGTGCTCAGAGACATATACTAAGCAGTGAAGCACATTTGAGTGCTAATCACATGCAAAAAACACTCACCCAAATAGCCATATATATGCACTCTAGCATAAGTTTTCCATCCATGCACTCTATACATTCATTTATACAGTGCTACAAGTTCTGGATTTACTGCCCTTAAGGTAATACATTAATGATTGGAGGCACATACTGTGGTGATACCTGGATGAATGCTTTTATGGGAACTTACATGTTACTCGATTTATCGAAAGTGAACAGGGCTCTGAAGAAACGGCTGGCTTTGGAACCAGAGCTGCTTGGCGACTGCAGGTCATTCACAAATTTCACAGCACTGTGAAGGACTTCTCCCAGTGTACCCTGTGGAAAACATGGGGAGGGTGCACAAGAATGGGAGGGGAATGAACATATTTGTGTACAATCCCCGTCTTTCTCCTCAAAAAACTATGACAAGAAACACAAAAGCAAAACATTCAATAAACAAGGGATGTTAGCTCGGTGATAGGGTGTTCTTCTCGGCAAAGAGTATACTCAAGAGAATACGCAATCCGTGTGAGATCTTGTTAATTAAACATAAGAAAACAGCACGTTAGATTTTCTGCGTAATTATGTGGCAGAACAACAGCAGCAGAACCTATGACCAGTGATGTTACGCACTGGGGAGAAAATTTTCCATTTTTAGGTTCAGAAATTCCTTATTTTTAGCATTTTTTTTTTTTTGCAGGTTTCTCAAGAATTCACTGTAAATTTTCCTGCATTCTCTTCTTGCAGCTGTTACATCCTTACGTGTAATCCTGTTCAGTTCCAGGCATGAGCCAGTGCCACGTATGTCTGCTTTACGTAGCCTTCTGGACGCAGACACCGTTGAGATAATCAGTTTCGGCGTGAACTAAATTCCATTACATCTGCCACTCAGCAGCATTTGGATATGCATTTCATGTTTTGTACCAAACAGCAAGCTTACTTTTCATGCTGAAGCTCCAAGTTAAAACTGCCTGTATGAAAAAGGACAAGACATTGCTGGTTAACAGAGGTAATTTTAGCTCAGCGCCGGGACAGCTGGTGCCATCTCTTGTTGACAGCACGTGGACTAAGGCGCACTTGAAATACTTTTTGTATATTGCGCAGGAATATACGCGAACAGGCTTCAGCCCTTCGGTTGCCGCCGCTTCACTCTTTACTAGCTTTTTTCATGGAGTATTCTTTCCTCTATGCTCCCTCCTGTTTTGTGAACTGGATTGGAAGCGGTCTTGGATGCTTGCGCCAACACGACTGCGGATATTTGAACATAAATCCGACGAATTGTTAGGGGACTTTTTAAAAGAAAACGAAGTAATAAACAATGCAAGGTCCTGTTTATAGACATTATTTTTCCTTTTTACTCCATGACTCCTAATATTCTCTGCATATGTTAAATATTCCCTTTTTCCCTTTCGGCCAAAATTACAGCCAGAAAATCCCCCGCACGAGACATCACTGCCTACGACATTATTGTTGGTTCAGACTGCCTCAATTTTAGCTTTTTAGAAGTTAGGCTTAGGAGTTAGGTTTCCTGGTTTGGTAAACACGAGCTAAATTCTCTTGTGCTCACTAGATAGACCGCATAACACGGCTGAAGAAATGAGCACAGAAAATGGTGTAACCTTGCCCTACCACTTTCTTTGTGAAGTCTTGGACGTCTAATTAAAAAAAAAGAAGTGCATGCCTTCATTATATTGTTTGCACATAATACACAGCATCTCATAAACGAGATCTGTGGGGAAAATGGGTAGTGTAGGGCTGTTTAGCCATGTTTAAACGGCACAAGTGCAGCTGCATTTTGAAGTGTCAAGGGAGTGCAACAGGGCATTCATTCGTAGTTCCTACAGTGAACAGTATAGCCCACCTGCTGTACTAGCAAAGCACTCTGCTGAGAATTTTTTGTGTGCCCTCATTTTGGTCATCTAGGAAGCACAACACTCAGAACAGGATAACCAAATTTTCAGTTAAATGTCACAACTGCACAAGGGAACATTTTTATTCTGTAATCGCAACTGTGTGTCTATTTGCTGAATTTATTTACCCGCTCCGCTACTTTGGGCACACATTACAGCGGAGCACTGACATGTTATAAACGTGTAAGGAAGGTTTACGTACCTCTGTTGTAACCTGCAGGCCTGCTTGCAAACTAGCTTTATGCGGAGCGAATCCAAGGTGACCTTTTGGGGTAAAGAACAGGCGGCATTGTGCAGAATAACCCAACATAAATAAATGAGTGTGCAGGCACACGTCAGCACAGCAAAAAGCTGAGGCAAGTAAAACGCGCCTCAAAATTATCACAGCCCAAACGCACGGAAAGTGATTGTAAATTGCATTTAAGCTGATTTCTTTGGTCTCTAGAAAAATTGCAAAGGCAGCTTTACGGTAGCTAGAGTTTAATCCCAAGAAATTGAAAGAAGCTGGCAAAAACGACAATATCTCCACGCCTTACACCAAAAGTTGCTCTTAGTGAATGATGTGAATAGCTCATGGAGAGCCTGACATTATATGACGGTGATTCTCCTGACAGGGTTAAATACGACCAGATGAGCAGGCAAGCAACTGGGATGAATTAAACACCGTGCCCTTAGAGAGTGTAATCTGATGCCTCGAAAAGTTTCCTAACCGCAAGGGTGTAAAGATGCCAACTCAAATGCACTCTGTGGCTTTACAGTCAAGAAAAGAACAAAAGGGCTGCACTAAAGAAATAAATGAGACAAAGCTGGTAAAAAATACATAAATATGGCTTAAAAAACATGAACCAATTAAATTTGGGGAAATAAAATGAACTGAATCAGTTGCAATAATTTAATTGAGGACAACTTTGAATCTACTAGATCACACGTGATGCGAGAGCAAAGGTGCATACGGATCTGGGAAGCCCATGTTACTGATGTTAGTCTGGGAACAAAGGGCGGAGTGGTATCGGTTCTCCTTGAATTGCCTTTTCTTTTCTGGCTGTGATGCAAGCTCAACTAGTATTGGTTAAACAGCAGGAAGAGAGCAGGCGTTACCATCATGAGTTGTGGCTCCCGTAATCCATTTGATGACTGTGTTGACGAGTTTTTTTTGCGGATTGGGTACGACTTGCCCAACATCATCCCAAACTGCTTCTAACCTGAAGGAAGAGAATGACCAGGGGGATACCAGACGTCACTGCTGTGAACAGGGAGTTAATTTTATACACAGAACCACGAAATTCAGAACAGGATTGTAATTTTAAAGAAACCATTGTCAGAATTCCACCACTTGATAGACCACCGAGTTTGTTGAGAATCTTTTCGCTACTGTGCACCTGACGTGACTGCTATCAATGTGCAGCTCAGCAGCAGCTGCCTTTTCCTTTTTTTTTTTTCTGGGCAGTGCTTGTTTCACTTATAAGTATTCTTGTTTCTTGTTGTTACTAAATAAGGGGGAAAGGGGGCACTTATGCTAGCTACTTCATTATCAAAACAACAATAACTGTACATCTGAAACCTTATGAGTACAATGGCTTTTTTAACTTTGTTTTTTCAGCGGTTTATTTTTTACCAGCTTTGAAAACTGAAAGTTTATGAGTTAAACTAAAGTGATGTTTCTCGGACCCTGAAGCGGAAGAGGGGAAAAGGGGGGGGGGGGGGGGTGGCTATAAGGAAGAATGTGGCGCATAGCTTCAATTACAAATTGCACTTTGTATTAGTACATCTTCATTAAGTGGTCTTTCTGGTCCTCTAGGTTTTTTCCTGGCCAGCAACGGATACCTTTTGCTTGAATGAATTTCCCTCAACAGTTCATTTTTGCTGACAGTACCACGCACACATCATGTGCAGATTCCCATTCGTTGCTTTGAGTGTGGTCAAATAAAGGTGGGTGGCGGTGATTTAATTATTAAGAAAGCAGGGAAGAGAAAAGAACTGGGGATATTTTTTAACTCTTTTACCATACTGTGTGTACTATTTGAGTGCATTTCTTGTACTCCTCCTGCTTTGACCATTAAGGTCTGCAGTATATTCAAATTCAAAAATGTGCATCTTATCTGCAGTCCACATCTTATAAGTTATTCATCAAGGAAAACACCCTTTCCACTGGTGCATTTGTGCCTCGCAAGCGTATGGCATACTCGGTGATTGTCTTGATTGTTGCAAGGCTCAAAGTGCTGAAGCACTTCCACCCACGTACCATTCCTCAAACGCAAAAGGGTGTGCTGAACGGCTTGTTGTTTGGTACACTGCAGCCTCAAGAAAACAGCTCAGACGTTGGTACTAAAGAAAAAAACACACAACACAGGTGCTGTATTGTGTGTTTTTTTCTTTAGTACCAACGTCTGAGTTGTTTTCTTGAAGTCCCTCAAACGGTTTCTTTGGCTCTCCATTCCTCCATCTTTACATTCGTGACATTGGGCTTGATACCCATCTTCATACTTTTGGCCGGAGGTGGGACAAAACAGCGTCGCACAAAAGGCTGCCAGGACAGTGGGACCACAGCTACAAAACCAGGACATGTCCCGCCTAAATAGGGATGCCTGGTCACTTTAGTTAAACATGCAGTTTACAGGAAATTATGCATTCCCTACATTAACTGGCTACTGATGCATCTTAGCTTAAAAAAATGTTAATTTAAAAAAAGAAAGAAAGAAAGCTAATACGTTTGCGCTACTACTAAATCAATGCCAAGCAAATCTAACTACGCGCTAAGTGAAGGTGGACATCCGAAGATATTCATTGTAAGAGCAAGTACTGCAGCACTTACAGGTTGGCATTGAGGCGAGGATCCGAGAGATCTTCAATCAGATCGCGCAACCCGTCAAGGCTTCCGGAAAAATCGCTGGGCATCGCATCACCAATATTGACGAAGGCCGTGACCATCCCAGCGACTTGCTGGATCGAGAAACTGAAATCGTCGAGTCCAAGGCTTTTCACGACGTGGGACAGCTGCATGGAGACAGATCGTGATTGACACCACCTTCCCCACAACAACGGCACAATCGCCTGCTTATCAGGCTTCATTCAAAGAATAACCAGTCGCCTTTCTCGCTGTTCTTTATCTTCTGCAAAAACTACCCCGCATGTAAAATAAAATGAAGCACAGGCTTCCGCGAAAACTACTCCCACTTAGCGCAAGTTTTCACTATTTATGTGGAGGCATTACAGAGCGCTTGCACGCTTTTCTCTCAATTTGTTCTGGCACAAAGCAATCATTTAAAAAGAGCATACATAAGCCCTAGAACCCGCTATTAAAAAGTTAATTATACAGCTGAACCTCGTTATAAGAGACACTGATGTAAGAGACAAATGGGTATAAGAGACACTATTGACCCACATGGTTGGCTGCCCTATCTTTCCCATTAAATCGACCTCTTTTATAACAGACATCGGATGTAGAAGATTGGTTATAAGGGACAAGTCACCCTTGAACTTTAATCAATAATCTCGCTTGTAATAGACATTTTAACTTCAGACGCAGTGCCACCAGTCACTAATTGCAGTTGCTTCCATCCTGGAAGCACAGGTGGACGACAGACGCCTGCAGTCGCTATTTATTATAACTTCAGCAAACACACAGTGGTTCAGTCAGCTATAAAATGACGATGAGAAGCCCTGCCAATGGAAATGCAACTTACAGAAGTGGTTGAAGCTTACTGCCATCATGGAGCGCGATCGCACATGCGGGTTCCCCCGCGGGCATAGCTCCCAATCAAAAAGCATCGCAGCTGTTGAGTCCTGCAAGCATAATGAATAGCCTGAGCACACAGCGGAAGAAGCTGTGCACTCCGCCTATTCATCAGGCTTGTGAACTCAACATGTACGATTCATCTTCCACAAATGAGGAATGAAAAAAAAGCTTGCAGAATCGGTTGTAAAATATACAGTGTAAATACAGTCATGAAGCAAACGAAGATTCAGAACTGTTTCATAAATTCTGGGGGCCAAACATAAATTAGAATGAGTCTTTTGAAACATGCTGTAGCATTCTTTTGAGCTTGTTTTAGTCATAGGGTGCCCACATTGAACCAGGGTCTCATTAGTAAGTGAAAACATGGTACCCTGCTTATAAGAGACATCTCGTATAAGAGACAGAAACTGCTCCCCGGTACGTGTCTCTTATAAAGGGGTTCAACTGTATAAACCACATAAATGGTAGTCACGGAATGTTTGCTTATGTGTTGATTGATTGTAAGGATTAACACACCGACGCAACGCAGGCGATGAGGCACGCCGTAGTGGAGGGCTCCGGATTAATTTTGACCACCTGGGGATCTTTAACGTGTGCCAGAATCTTACACACACGGGCGTTTTCGCTTTTCGCCTCCATCAGAAAAGTTCGTGTATGTGTGTGAGAGAGAGAGGTAAACAAAACAGTGGGCATTATTATTTACACAAAAAACAGGAAATCTGGATTACAAAATATGTATCCCGAAGTTTTTCGTGTTGAAAAAAACAAGACAACAAAATTGCTCAGCCAAAAAGGCATTCCCTGTAGTTGGGCTTATTTTGTCGTATCAATTTATCGTTTAGCTATTTACAAACCCAGCTCTGCTTGGAGCAATTGAGTTTTAATGCACACATGCGGACTCTGACATTCACCTACCAGGCTCATAATTTTGCCATAATCAAAGGCAGACTGCAGGTCCTTCATGAGATCTTTCTGACTTTCTTCGGACATGGCGCACAGGGAGTCAGCCACGGCCTGTAGAACGCGGGGGTCATCCGGCATTATGTAGGATGCAATTGTCTCAACATGGCATTCTTGTTTGAGCCCTTGCTTGGCATTCATTCCCAATGTGTGCAAGACCTGCAAATGCACACGCATGTCAGTGTACAAATCAGGGAAAGGTAGCCATTGAAGCAACAGTTCACAATAGTTAAAGGGCAATAACCACCACAAAGTTTGTGGTAAAGTTAAGTCTGTGCGAAAAACAATTCTTGCTAAATGAAAAAAAAAAGGTAAAAAAAGCCGTTGTTAAAATGAAATCACTTTATTCAAAATTGTACGCAACCCCAAGCTAAAGTATTATGTGTTTACAGTTACAGGGGCCACGTGCTTGTATCGAGACATCCCTTATAACAATCTTCCCTCGTCCCAATTACTTCCGCGTAAAAGATGTTTATTGTACTTTCAATAAATGGAAATATTAAATTTCATCTTGACAGCGGTCAAGGATTACACAGAAGTCAGTTCAGCCACGCGTACTTCTACAGCTAAATAAAAATTTATTTTAGTCTGGGACTTAAACTCAAGAACACTGCCTTTCTACAAAGCGTTATCACGTACGGTACTAACCGAGCTAGTGAATTGATATGTGTATAAAGATAGACCAGTTTAGAGGAAGGATAATTCGGAATAAAAATATTGTACAGAAATTCTAAGAAGTATCCACTAATCCAAAAGCATTCTTATGCTGCTTCTCTGGTTCACAAACCTTATGTTTTGTTGGTGGCATTGAAGAAACACGTCCCGCCGTGTCCCACTCCTTCAAAACTATCATGTCAACCAAGCCGGAACGCTGTCCAAATGCTGCTAATTTTCCCCAAGACGCAGCTGCACTTTTTTTCCATTGCCTCACCATATCACCTTGGTGAGTCAACGGCATCGTCACCAGTTTTTTTGCTTTCACCAATCATATATAATGATATTATTATACTATAATCACATTTAGTAATCAGTTATTCTTATTTTTTATGCTCAGCAGCTCTGCAGCAGGCTTCTCTGCACACACACCTGTGATGCGGGAAAGTAAGCTTTGGCGGTGGCCTGGAGAGAACAGCTGTCCGTGTTGTTGTTGTTTTTTTGTTTCAGTTGTTCCTTATCAGTTGCAAAGCTAACACTCATCTACATTTTTCACTATTTATCGACTAAATTTCTTAACTTCGGCATTTCAACAATTTCGAGCAGATACAAGCATAGGCAGATGTTAATGGCGTACTTGCCCAACAATGTATATGCATTATTATAGCGATACAAATGCCCACATACAAGTGTCCAAATATTGCATGGTATCCATCTCGGCCTAACTAACAGCCTGAAACGGGCTGGAAATGAAAGAGGGAACGCAGTGCATCAGAAGGAATACTCAGATGTGCTTACAGCAGGGATATTGATGCGCGACTCCAGAAGTTGATCCACTGTTTCAGGCGTCATGTTTGTTCTGCTCAAAAATACACTTCTGGCGTACCGCTTGTTGCCGATGACGTCCATCAATGGGAGGCCCTTTCCTGAAAAAGGAAGCAGTGGGCTTGCTTTTTAAGCTTATGCGTTGCACACAGTGTTTGATGCAAGCACTGGAGGTGAAATGTATGTCGGAACCAGAGGTCTTGTATTAAAAAAAAAAGACTTGTACAAACAACAAGACTGTTGTACAAACACTGACAAACAAATATTATCACTCTAAATATATTTTTATCTCTTTACAGCTCCTCGTTGCAAGGTTACTGCTACTGGCACCGCAAAGGAAACACAGCGCGCATTCCGTTTTGTTAAATAGTTGGCGCTAAGAAACAAACATAAATAAATCATTACTTGCATTGATTATGATAATGCAAGTTACTTCTCATTCTCTCAAATATGATTATCTCACTGGCCAATAAAAGACCTTCACTCGGCCACTTTTTTTTACCATCGTACTATATTGGGCTCCGTATGAACAAACATTGCACGAGTTGCTGACAGCATGCAATATGGTGCTGTAAAGCCTCGCCAGTCAGCATTTTGTGTTCGAATTTAGTGACACACAGGTTCCAGAGGTATAATGGTAAACGTGACACTTTGTTTCAGACACAGCAAATTCTTGAAAAGCATCGGCCTACGATATTTGCAGCCGTGAACCAGCGTCATGGAGGCATTCAGCTCTCGATAAAGTTTGTGCACCAAGTTTTATTGTGAACCAAAATTTGCCTTTTAGAGCTAACACTGCTACATGCCACCAGCGTGGCGAACTTCATCAGCAAAAGTGGCTTCTTCAACTGCTGAAGCGGTGATCGCTCGGGCAGTAAAACACACATGTGATGCAGAAACAGCAAAATTGTCTTCCACTAGAATGTGCAATGACCATTGGTGCCTTCATTCAACCTGCACGTGCACTCCGACACGTACTCATGCATGATAAGTCATAATGGGCGTGACAGCACCTGTGTGAAGAAGCGAAGACTCTAAAGTATAAGGAACAACACAACACTCTCCATGTGCATCCATTTTCAGATGTACTTAGTGCATCTTAAGATGCATTAAACGTGTCGTAAGAGGTTGTTTGTGCAAATATTTACCAAGCAGTCGTTGCGTCATCTCGTCGGCAAACAGGCCTTCCAGGGGCCTCAGGATATCAGCCAGCACGGGGAGAGCCTTGATCACGGAGAGTATGCTGTTGTCTCGGAGCAGTGGCGATAAATCATGGACTAGTTCGTGTATCCTGGTATGTGTGAGAAAGAACAAGGATGACACTGAAGTTTGCCTGTCTGACATGTCAACAAACTCACTGTTTTCCACGCATGTGCGCAGCAAAACATAATTCAGATTTTTCTTTCTCTTCAATTATTGCGTCTTCACTTCGGGGATTCATCTTCACAGTGCAAAAAATAACGGGACAAAGGGGAGGAACACATTGGACAAGCGCTTGTCCAGTTATTTTTTGCGCTGTGAGGATCGATGAATCTGTACCAACTAGCCCGGTTTTCTCTGCTACTTCAGGGATCTCTATAAAACGTGTTTTGGATGTGCATTTTGATGTGAAAAATAAAACGACACATTACGACATTATCTCTTCTGTTCTGAAAATGACATTATGATCAGACGACCCTTTTGCGACCCCATCTATGTTGTGTTTTTGTGCACTGGTTTTTAAGTACTCTTCCGCTCTTTGAACGTTCATATGTCTCTAATTCATCTCCAGCTGTGTTCTGTAAATCAATGCTGATGTAAATTTTGAGGACGTTCACAATTGTGGCACAAAGATTTTCCGCCCCAGTGGTTGCTGTACCCTGTGCAGTTCTGTTTCGCAAGCTGCATCCCTGAGACTGGCAGCTTCTCTGTTCCACCGCACATTCTCTCGCACATGGCCATGCCATCACCAATGCACTAGTGCTGCTTCTTATTCCATTGCACTATGACTGGCTCGCATTACACTATCACTTGCATTCATGCACTGTACCCCACAGCAGGAATAAGTTTTCGCCTCCTTTTCCCTTTTCTATCTCTCCTAAATGCAGTTTCCCACTCCTCTGGCCACACGGCAATGATAATTTAGCTTCTTTGTCATTCACACGTCGACAGAGGAAGTGGCAGCTTAATCGATGGTGGGAATTGATTACAGGCAGATGCAGAAGCCGAAAATGCCTACTAGCAGCTGATGCCTGATAGGCTTCGGATTTTTTTTGTTGTTGTTTATAACACCACTGTAAAATCATTCATAGCACCTCCAGCATAGAGCCTGAACTGTCCATTTAATTGTACTGTTAAAGCTTCCATTGGATACAAGGTAACACTTTACGGGCGAACAGTAAGAACTACCAGAACAGTCAAGCCACTTGCAGGTGCTTACCTTGACCCAGGATAGGTAGGTATTTCCTGGTAGGACGATTTGTTAAGGCACTTGTTGTCTACATTGCAAATGAGTGACTGAAGCACGGGTAGCCCACCAGCACTTGGCAGCGCCCGAGCATTGTAGTGACCTATATGGGGAAAAAAAGAAATAAAATAACCTCTCGCACTCTGTCTTCCTCGATGCTGCGGTCTACCTTCTTTTTATGTTTTCTTTTGCTTTTATTTACTTTTATTATTATTATTCCTAATATGTTAAAATGTTTTGAGGACCCCATTTTATTGCTACATTTTGAAATCAGTGTAATGAAGTTGTAATTAATGCAGCTATTGCAATTAAAGGTTATCTGGCTGAAATACACTGGTCATTTTGCAGCGTTCTTAAGCGCTTGAGAGAGCTACAACCTTTTCATTAACGCCCAGAGTATTTTCTTGTGATTTGAGTCACCGATGCTTCTTTTACGCACAGCGTTTTTATTCATGTCTTTAAGAACTTACCTACAGTAGTCAGTTTTAGTCGCAACGATTAGGAACTATCCTTTAGTAACTTGCTTAATCCATTCCAGCCTTGAAGGATGTTTTCACCTGAAGGGATCACTAATGTAGAGAAAATTTCAAATTTCCTGCTACATGACGTCAGCAAGGGCGTCATTGGGGAGGTACCAGAAATAATATTCTTTTAAGTTTTAACTGCATACTAGCAATAAATCAGCGTGGTTGAACGGAACTAGATGTACCACTACAACTGTACAATTATGTTCACTGACAATAGATTGTGTCGGTGGCTACCAATCATACAAACTGTTCCCTGTGACAACATAATGGAAGTGCAAAAAAGCGGATGGTGAGTCACCACACTTTCACCTGTTCTCTGTATTATGCAGATCAATTGCTCGAAGTTTGCGTCAAAATTGGTATGGCTGTTATTTCGGCGCAGCAGTCTTTCAAATGAACGAAGCTTGTATTTCATCTAGCTGGTCTCTTGAACACAATTTTGTTGCATATTGTCCCACCTACTGCACTCACTGTGAACACAAATCAACTTGCCTTTTCTAATTCCTTGCATACAACAACAGTATGAAAGCGCATGAAAATGGTACAAAATTCTGTAGACTGTCTACTAATGCATAGCATTCTTTCTAGTTGCTCAGCTATACACCGAACTCCTGTAACGTCGGCTCCACCACTGTACACAGGAGCATTTGCCAGAAAGGCATTTGGCCAGGAGCAATGCAAACAATGATAAGTCTAAGGGTGAAGGCCCCGTGTGTCCCCATAAAACGCCCAGAGCCCGAGACGCTAGAGCACTTACTGTGCTCTTGCCGCCAGCACGACACCGCGAGGGCAGAACTCCGGGCCGCACTCCAGCGAC
The DNA here is from genome assembly GCF_048455015.1 of Haemaphysalis longicornis. NCBI lineage: Eukaryota > Metazoa > Arthropoda > Arachnida > Ixodida > Ixodidae > Haemaphysalis > Haemaphysalis longicornis. Next base: position 223,478,069 of record NW_027526295.1, on the reverse strand, counting down.
TCGGTGCCCCAAGTCACAAGCTAGAAGACTTCCTGTTCCCCACGGGACCGGACGCCATCCGACGGGAGGTCTTCCAGCACCTACCCAAGTTCCTGGTTACAACAGGACTAGCGCTGCGTTTGTAGCCATCGAGTCATGGACGAAACGAACGCGATATAGACTATCCCCCACTCTCCTACCGCTCTTCTCTTCCCCCTTCTCTCTTCGTATCCTTTGAAACCAAAATCCCCTTCCCTGGACTTGGTTGTATGAGGGTGAACTCCCCGTTGAATTCAACAATATCCCCAGGCCTTTTCTCTTCCCTCCTTTGTTAAAGTGGACTTCACCACTACACACAAATGCCTTGCTAGGGCAGCGTGTCACATCTTTTTGTTTGGTTATTAATTATTTTCCAGCTATGAAGATACCAATCTACGTTGGCACCAGTATAATGATTACATGTGTTAGTTAGACCAGTTACGCATTTATTTTTTAGATATAAGGCTGTGCGCCAAAAGCGTCACGCTTTTTTTCGTGCAATACTCTCCAACGAACTAGAAACAAGAAACGCAGGAAATTCGGCCGGGACTCACATGTTTCTTGGTTAACTGGAGGAAATGCTTTCCGCAGCAGTAAGACGATGAGGAAAATTGTGATGGGCCATAGCAGCTCTAAGGCCAGAATAACCTGCGTGTGAAAGAGAAAAGAAATGCAGTTTTGAGACAATCAGTATTCCCATATCTATTGAGAGCATAATCATATTTAGGAATCAGCAGTGGCCCCAGCTGCTATTCGACAGCATTTTAAAACAGAGTTAAATATAAACATTAGTTTAAAAAAACAATGTACAGAAGGTTATATTGTGTATACGTTCCCCCGTAACCGAAGTTAACAAACTCGAAAGTTTGCACTATTTAAAAATAGGGCCATTTTAAATTGGCGCACCCCCCATGCAGTGACGTCACAAAGCAAAGCAGTCCAGTTGGCTGCGGCACCTGTTAGCTAATTAGTACTATGGGTGTCCGCGTTAACCTTATCACGTGCTATTTGTCGAAGTCACGATTGTGCAAATATCTTTCTAATGTAGCGCTCAAATCCCCCGCCTAGAAAGACGCAAAACTAACGCCGTTCCCATATTTTCTCTGACCTCGGGGAATCGTATCACATTACGCTAGAGGCCAACTGCATACCGTATACACGCTTCCTACCTCATTTTTGCGCCTTCCAAGCCTCGCCGATCTCCCTTCACAGATAATCATCTTAAAGCGGAGTGATTAACTACTAAGCCTTTGCTTCTTTTAGAAAAGCATCGGAAGCATGTTGAAGAAGGGCGCGATGGAAGGAAGTTGTCTAAACCGCGGGTTTCGAGATCAATGGGTAATAAGTAAAACAGAGGCGCCACCTGAATGCTAGCCCAACTCTTGCAATTCGACTTTCGCAATTGAGTTTTTGTAATCACATGATTACAAATCGTTAGATTAGAAAAATGGTCGCCATCCCTCCCAGCGAAAGTGGGTGTCCAGACTCCAGTGAAGTTGTTGTAAACCACCACAAATGCTGATGGGGGAGGGTATGAAATGTTTCTCGTCGTCTTGGCGGGCTTTTCGCTTGCGCGCGGCTTTTTTGGCGGCAAATGCTGGGTCTTACCTAGCCTGGCGCATGCGCTCGGAGTGTTGGGCAAGAAGCTGCTCTATTTAGCGACACTAGTCCTGCCTAGCCTTTAAACATAATATGCAAACATAATCCTTACCAGGAACACATGATGGAGGGAGGGGGGGGGGGGGTGTTGTTGTGAATGGTTTTTTGTCGTAAACAAGAAACCTGTTAACGACACGAAATTTTACGATCCTGCCATAGCCCTTACGGGTTGCAGTATGTATAGATAAATAAACTAGAGACTCACAGCTTCGCTGAAAATGAATATGTGATTATGCACTACTATATTCGCTCATATTCCGGAGACATTGCGAAAAGGCTAGCCGACAAAATGACAATGAAATCGGCTCACGCACAATAACCGGGTACAGTAAAACAAGACAAAAAAAACGGTAAAGATCTAATTCTGAGAATTTACGGCAAGCATTTTTTCCGGCCGCTCTGCAATACACCAGCCCCTTTACGTCGGCTTCACTTCTATACACATATGCAATGCTAGGAAGACATTTTACTATGAAGAAATCTAAGCAGCCTTACACCGAAGTATGCGGGCCTCACGTATCATGCAGTTTTAGCATATCGTTACCGTGTTTGCGTTACCGTTTACCGTGTTTGCGGGAGTCGACTGCGCAGCGCGAGAGTTACCGCGAACGGTAACTTACCGGCACAGGCTTCACCGTCGCCATCGCTTCCGGTAACACGGTAAACGGTAACGCAAACACGGCAACGATATGCTAAAACTGCCTAGCAGGCAGTTTTTAATGTCGGAGTACTTTAAAGTCGGCTTCCCTCTTACACACACTGCTAGCGCATTGTCGTGCATTTCCTTTTTACAGCGAAGCTGTATACCTCTACAGTCTATCCCCAAACAGTTTCATCTCCGTGGACAAAAATCTCCGTGAGCAAAAACGCATACTAAAACACCGGGACAATCGTTTTCCAACGCCGCGCTCGAGCGGAGAACACACCGGGACAATCGTTTTACAACGTCTCGCGCTGGAACGCGTCCGGCTTCAAAGACACAAGACTTTCAGAGCAAATGTGTACGCCTCCACCCCCCAACGGCTTCATCACCATGGGCAAAAACGCCAAGGAGCCAAGGCCTGAGACACCGAGCGCTGATCAGCGAAACGGCATTGGGATGATAGGGAACCTGTGAGCAAGCCCCCCCTTTCACCACCACCACCACCCCCACTACGTGTTCCTGGTAAAGATTATGTTTGCATATTATCTTTGGAGGTTAGGCAGGATCTGGTGACACTAGCCGAGCGCAAGCGACAAGTTCGCCGAGACGACGAGAAACATTTCATACCCTCCTCCATCTCCATTTGTAGTGGTTTACAGCAGCTTTGATGGACATACACTTTGGCAGGGCGGGATCGATGGGGACCAATGTTTTTTCGTTCAGTTCTTTTTTACCGATTCTGAATAGACCAATCACCTAAATGTGTACTATAATGACGATTGCGCGTGTTAACTTGTCCAGTTATGCATTTATTTTGCAGATATGCAGCATCACGCGAAAGGAATAAGCCCGCGGTTTTAAGTGGGGTAGTCGCCAAAAATTGCCTACGCATTAAAACCAGGTTTTGAAAACGTGTCCAGTGAAACGAACCCGGCGCCAGCCCGTAAGCTGGCGCCGCGCGATAACAGCTTCAAGACCGAGATCAGACGAAACCGGAAAGATACATACAGCGAGTCTGTGCACCCTCGCCGTGGGCTGTACTCTGATCTCGATCTCGTACTGCGGTCGCTTATCAGGCACACTAGCGAAGTCGGCAGACAAGCACGTGCTTTGCACTTGTATGCAGCTCCCTTTCCGGCCAAATTGAAGCTCGCCAACCAAGATCTGGAGAATGAGGCCGGACGAGGCCTTCTCGAACTTGGCAAGCTTTCTTTGGGGCCCGCTAAGCCGTGCCAACAAGATCGGGCAATATTTTAGCGGGGCGTTGAAATTCAGCGACCTGTAAATTAAGCCACTGCCAACGAAGCCTACAAAATTAATGCGGAAGGATTGAAGGTATGTTGACACTAATTGTCAATTATACGCGCGAACAACGGGTCCCCCTTCAGTAGACTTTCTCGAGCGTAGAAAATTCTCACAATAAACACGGGAAAAATTGACGGGAGGGATAGCGTTGCGCGTGGCAAGGGATGAAAGGTTGACGAGAACAGAGGACATGATAAACTAATTAACTGAGCGTAGCTGCCGAAATAGCCGCATGGATATGCCCATTGACTGACGCGGATTTTGTACTCTTGGGCAGGGGTTCTCAACCACGAGCGTGCCGGGGAACCCTTGCGACCCCCTGAAAAATTTATGGACGATCTCATGATAAACAATGTTTTTGCGCGTGATAACGTCGAACAACGTACTCTTGCAGCGTAAGGTGCTTTTACACGTATTTTTTACGGCCGAATTTTGTGCGTCTGGCTTTCTTGCACAGTTTAAATGTTGTGCAAAAAGCCCTTTTTATAGCCACGTTTGTTTGCGTTGGCGGCAAGGTTTGACAAAACAAAAACAATAAAAAAAAACTGAACTGTCGCTGAGAGACTCGCAGTCCGTGGGCTACTGTAAGTGTCCTCACCAAGCCCTATTTGAGAATCGCTGCTCCAGGAATTGCCTGATTACACGTTTTCATGCGTCAAGTTTACCGCAAGAGTTTACGCGCTATCAGCGCGTTTCAGAAGACCAAGTTGTTAAATGTTTTCCTAATAATGTATTTGACATATCTGTTCCAGCTTAAATTTATCGTCGTTGAAAAAAACTTCAAACTATTAAGTCGTTGAAACAGTTTTTGTTGAGGTTCTGCGATCAATTCGGTTTAGTGACGTCCTTATGTTTGACGCAGTCATCGGCGGACAGAAGTAATGAAGAGACTACATTACATCCGATATCATTGATGTGCACTCTGAATAACAAAGAATTTAACATGTATCCCTAACACCAGACTTGACTATGTTTAGTCTGTAAATTATGTGGGATCGGGATTGGTTACTAGGGGATGAATACATTAGGTGACCTTCTGGTCAAGCTGAAAGTTACGAATATGCCATCTAACGTCATGCTCATTGTACGGTATACCGGTTGCCGACGTTGGACCTCGAAGCATGACATTAGGCCTAGCTTTGGACCTAACGTCACGACTCCGCATGCCCGTTTCCAGAGATTTATTTAGAATTTCGATTTTTTTTGGGGGGGGAGGGGGGTCGAAATACTTCTGGGGGTGGGGTTTAGGGGTGTGTTGCCGGGGTGTGTATAAATCCCTGCCCGTGTCGTCTTCTGCTGCGCATCAAGCTTTTCACAAGTGAGTTACAAACTGCAAAATACGCTAGGCTTCGCAAATGAGGCTTCATAAATGATGATCACGAAACAGGCTTCACGAATTTCCAGCGAAACCAGCAAAGGTGGGCTAATCGCGTTTTCGCACTCAAGAAGGTAGGAAGGATAAGGCAATAGTACGTTTTTTTTTAATTGCGATAGATTGCCCTATGGCATAACAGGGAGGTTTAAAGGTACATGAAACTCCGGCTGGCTACCCTATACTCGGAAAGTGGGAAAGGAAGTATTTAGAGAGAAAGAAAGGGTGTATAAAATATGGGGAGTAGAGCTGGAGTAGCGAGAAAAGAAATTTTAAAGTTAACTACACTAACAAAACCATGGGCGTACTAAAGAATTTCAACAAATAATATACGAAGAATGGATGAACAGAGGGAACCAAGGTACATAAACAGGTACAATTACACATATACGGGGTAATAATACAATTTTAACACTTTACAAAGGAATTAAAGGATCGATATATTTTACATAGACAAGGAAGCAAAACAAGTCAAACATGGAACAATTGGTTTCAACAACGTTGAAGTTAAAAGATTCATCAATGCGAAGAAACGGTAGTAGGGTGGCTTGAAAAGATGGTAAGTTAATCGCAGAGACGATGTATTCAGGCAGCATGCTTGAATACACCGTCTCTTGTATCCATGTTAGGTACAACAGCTGGAGACCAAGCTGTTGCACTCTACATGGATTTTTGTACTTGCCGCTGAAAGTACTCCATAACTGGCGGGCCCGGGTCGTTCTGTCCGAAGCCTTTCACATTCCGCTCAATAAAAGTCTCTCTCTCTCTCTCTCTCTCTCTCTCTCTCTCTCTCTCTCTCTCTCTCTCTCTCTCTCTCTCTCTCTCTCTCTCTCTCTCTCTCTCTCTCTCTCTCTCTCTCTCTCTCTCTCTGTCTGTCTGTCTGTCTGTCTGTCTGTCTGTCTGTCTGTCTGTCTGTCTGTCTGTCTGTGGACCGCGTTAGCATGCGCTAGAACCCGCGGCAACCGGCGATGTCTGCCGCGCGAACTCGACGTCTGTGCTCCCCACTTCAGGCGCAAACGCAGGTGAACTGGCAGGAGAACAGCACGCGAGAGATCACGCCACGAACGCTACCCTGGGCAGAGCAACGTTACTAGAATAAACAGCTTATTCTAGTAACGTTGGGGCAGGGTGTTTTCGAAGGGGGAGCTAACCGACGCCGGGAGCTCCTCACGAGGCGCACGCTCACGTGCGCTTGGTATTTTTTCTCGGTATTTTTTTTTTTTTCTGGTAACGCTGGGCTGTGGAACTACAAGAATAAAGAGCTCTGCTGGTAAAAAGGCGAAACAGTTATATATTTTGCGCATGGGGAATAGCGGTAGGTTAAATACATGCTTTAAAACAGATAAGCTGCGATGACGTAAATTTCAGGATGAGATTAACCTTGTCGCCTGGTTCTGCACTGACTAGAGTAAATTAGCAGATAACAGCAGTGATGGGGCCAGATTATCTATGCGTGTTCTAAGGACAGTCTAATAAGTAATGTAAATGCCTTGTACTTGAGTTCGCTGGGTGTAGCTCTTAGTAGCTTTAGCTCTTAGTCGGTTGCGTACTCTGCGTGTATGTTCCAGCTCGGGTCAGAGTTAATGAAAACACCAATACATTTATATGGGGAAGCAGGCTATTCTTCGCTGTCATTTATTGTACAGAATTAAAGGGTCGGTCGGATGCGCAAGTAAATTTGACATATTTATGCTTTCTTAGCTGATACCCATCTGCCACGTGTTACGTCATTTCGGGTGGTATATTAGGTCGGACTCGTCGAGGACGTGCAGATGCGTCATCAGAAATTATTTTTCTCTAAATGGCACAATTATTTTTTTCTAAATGGCACAATAGTCCGCAAAGAGACGAATTGAAGTTGTTGTGTCAGTTGCGATATTTTCACAAAGACAAAAGGAGCCAAAGTGCAGAGCCCTGTGGGACACCTGACGTAACGTGGAATCGTAGTGATGCAGTTATGAATTCACGAATCCACTTTGTTGGTATACAATCAAGGATTAGATGATCAATTTTTTTATCAGAAAACGTATATGAGATATGTTCGGAGACCTTGTATACAAACCTGTCAAAATGGCGTCAGTGTCAAGGGACAAGGGAAGAGAACTGGTAAAGGTCGGTCACGTACAAAAAGCTGGGTTTGGCATGAAATGATTTGTCGGAAGCCGCGTTGATTTTCAAGGAGGTCTTTATTTAGGCTTAGGTGGGTCATAACGTGGCTTTCCAATATGTATTCGAGTAATAAGCCGCGAATCGATCGATGTTAAGGATCCGGGTTAATCAATGGTATGCAGTGCGCGTCTTATGCTCAGAGATCGAAGAGAGGCGCGAAGCGCGCAGATTTCCAGTCTTTTGAAGCGCAACCAGTTTCTGATCATTGCCGGAATATCGGTGACAATAATTAAGCTGATTGAGAATTGACGACGTTTGATCTTCAGGATTTTAGTGCTTGTGTTATCAGGGCCGGGGTTTGTAGATAGCACAAACGTTTCAGTTGCATGAGCGCCAACACTTACTGCCATTGTGACAACCTGGAACTGGTGTGTTATGGGCCTGTGTGGGATAGCCAGCCAGTTAACGCAGAGAGTGCATGCGTGAAAATACTTCGGAGATGTTTACTGAGAGACTGTTCTCACTCGTATAAACGAAGCACTTCACTCGCGTTGTCTTTTAACTGCAGAACTGCATCGTTACAGGGTACAAATAGCAAGTGAACCTTTGAGGCTTTACAGCACGGAGTCGACTTGGATTTGAACATTCTAAAAATACACCGGGAAAGTCTAAATAGCGTTTGTGTAATTTGTTGTCAAATTTTACTGCCCGTATATTTACAGCTGATCGTTCCCATGACTCTCGAGCCTGGTTGAGTAACGTGCTAAACTTAAAACCGCGCACAAAGTAATAGCTTTCACAGTAATAGCTGTGTGAAAATAATTTGTGTTACACTGGGTAACTCCAGAGTAATCACTTCTGCGATGAGCCGGAAAGCTGCACATCAATTGCAGGCATTCATTTGCCAATAACAAGAGCTGCGCGTAACATTTCTTCACATCGTAACCTTATTCGCGTGTTAGGCCTCTACCTAGAACTGCGTACAAAAAACCAGCTGGACTCGAGCGGAAAACACGCACAACGCAGAGTTGCGTGTCGGGATCCGTTCATTCGGAAGGCCGTGTATATATAGTCGACGAGTTCCTATCAACCTACGCAAGCGATGTCAAAACAAAGCGAACTCTAAAACGCAATAGCGAGTGTGTTAGCAATGCCAAGCGCCCCTGGAATGCTCGAGGTCGACGAGCGAACCTTTCCAGCAACCCGAACTCTGCGATGTTTTTCCATGGTGCACATAAAAACGCACAACATATGCCGTTACAGGCGAGTGATCACTTCTGGTGTGGAGAAATTTCAAAAGTGGTGACATACACAAGCAGACAGGACGGTGACTTCTCATTACAATTCAAATTTGGCGCTCAGCGCTCCAAACACGCGTACTGCGTATACAGTCGCTGCGGCCAGAGCCTCATGCACAGCAGCCCTTGCCTTGTGCACGGTAACCTTCCCCGCACAAACCGCCCGCAAAAAGATTGAGGTATAGATGTAATTTTAAAAGGGACTATTTCGATTTTACTGGTATTTTGCAAATATATATATAATACACGCTGTCGTACTTAGACGCGACGTATCCCCGCAGCGTAGCGGCTAAGAAGATAAAAATGGGTAATTAATATATATATATATATATATATATATATATATATATATATATATATATATATATATATATATATATATATATATATATATATATATATATATATATATATATATATATATATATATATATATATATATATATATATATATATATATATATATATATATATATATCAAACGCACTCCCCGAGGAACACCCATGTGATTAGGTTTGAGTGACAGATCGGTTACGGAGGAATTACCTCAGTGAATCGATTAGGTAACTTTCTGCTCAAGCTGAAAGCTACGGATTTAGTTTTAGAAGCGAAGCACCTTAGGACATAGAGTTTCATACTAACGTATATTAGAATGAAATCTGTCGCTGCAGTCGCGGGCCGCCGTGGGCGGCGCCATGACGCTAGACGTTCCTCGTCTACTTGGCTTAGACGCTTAGATAGTCATATGGCTTCTTTTTTTGTCTCGAAGCCAAAATCAACAAAAAAGGGTAACATTTTTTTCTTGTTCATCACGCATAAAGTTTCTACATAATTACTGACAAACTTATCTTTCTGTAGGTTCAATTTTGTAATAATAAAACAGATTTGATGAACCTTCTACAGTAATATTGTTGATTTTTGCTGCCAGAGCCAACTTTTCAGCGTGTTCATGAGCCATGCCAAGGACAAGTGGAACGTGCCTGCTCGGCCATAGAGTTTCTCAATATTACCTAGTGAGAAACTTCATGTGCTCGGCCCGTGCCTGGAACGTGCCTGGTATATGACGGAACTCTCGCCGAATTGCGGCTCCCGTAGACAGTGGAGCCAGATTTACCTCTAGTGTACATTAGTATGAAACTATGCCTTAGGACCTCGCTATGTCTGTGGCTTGTCCCTTGGCGTCCGTGTACACAGTGTTGCGCATGCGTGAGGAGCATTACATTGCATTGCATTGTATTGCATCGGATGGGACTGTATTGGATTGGATTGGAATTGTATATACTTTGCACACGCGTTGTCACTCATTTACATGCGCGAGTGAGCCATGCCACGGGTGATTTACGGTAAGGACGATCCCCAGTGCTTCGCCCACTCGTCATGATTCACTTCGTGGAGATGCGTGAATTTTTTATACGCTTGCGTTGTACACGATCAAATACCTTTAAAAATTAGATAAAAAGTGCATCTGTGTAACGAAAGTTATAAATGTATTTTTA